>NC_089751.1:5369634-5462134 GCF_040412425.1 Macrobrachium rosenbergii
GGGAATAGTACTGTGACGTAGCAAATAGACCTATGCCTATATTGTCAAAAATAGGCTGCCGTTTATTGTTTATATATCATTATTTTCATATCTGCAAATTATTTCAAGTGGTATTCACGTTATGTTTGTGATAAAGTTGATACTTTACTTTTCACGTCTTTATTGCCGGCAAAGTTAAAATTTCATAATTAAACGAGAGAAAGTCATAGCGCACGTCTCTTAATCAAATACTAATTGATATTTATCTCTCACTGATCTGTTTATTGGTTGGGTTACGATTAGCAAAGTTAAATATTCTTGAATTACATTACAGTGTCATTTGGCCACAACTCATTATACGTTAATTGTTTGATGACTCTAAGCAACATTATAATGAATAATTCTTATACAGTAGATAACATTAACATAAGGTACTGTTACAATATTGGTTCCATATGTCATGACACTGTTTCACACACAGCGCGCAATCAAACACATACACACATGCAGAAACACACACACGCACACACATATATGTGTGTATGTACATATATATGTACATATACTGTATATACTGTATACACACATATATAAATATATATATATATATATATATATATATATATATATATATATATATATACAGAAATAGAAGAAAACAGACAGTTCTAAATTTAAAACGTAAATCTTTAACGCAGTTGACACAAGGGAGCCGAGGGAGCAATTACTTGGGAAAGGGCAAACAAACGTTTCCATTCTTCTTTGGAGAAGAAAAGCCTGTCTCATTACCGGGCGGGAAATGTACACAGTGTGAGTCTTGTAAATGTTTCTCTTATATATTACACTGTTTGTCTGCCAACATTTCATATCCATTTATTCTAAGAAGAAGGTGGGATGTTGCTGTTATAGATTTAGCTAGCTAACGGCAGAACAGACTCTTGCTCTTTGCTCAGCCTGTATATGTATGCAAATGGTTTAGCGGTTTGTGTGTGCGCACTGTGTAGAAGTATAATTACGTGTGAGTGTGTGTGTGTGCGTGTGCGTGCGTGCGTTTAACAGAGAGAGAGAGAGAGAGAGAGAGAGAGAGAGAGAGAGAGAGAGAGTTGCTTATAAAATCTGATAACAGACTTAATGAATAGTATTACTTTTTTTCAATCTGGGTCATATCGAATAACAGGCTACCCTCTGGTCCAAACAAAGGCAGGTTAATTTAGAAGTCTAGTTATTCAGAATGGTTCATTAATACTTTTTGAGTTCTGAAAACCCATTAAAAAAAGAGAACTGATTGCCATCAAGAGCCGCTAGTTTTGCGATCAAGAGTCGTAATTTCGTACGTAATATTGATTAAGCCTCGTTCAGTATCCTTGTTAGCACAACAGAAAACTTCATTTCAGTCTGTGGTAGTATTTTCTCGGTATCAAAGAAAATGTGAAATCTGAGCCTTTTAGGGGGTAGCTAAAGTACACGTCCCATCCGTATGAGTTTTGCATTTTTACTGTAGATAATTTAAAATGAACTTACAAATAGTTATCTAAGCTTAATTTTTCCTGTGATATAAAATCTATGCGCAAATTTTCTTATATAAAGTAAATTTTCGTTGCTCATTCCCTCAGATTTGATTGCTAAGGTTTTTAAATTTTTATCGTGGATACCTCACATGAAATTTGAACTGTTGAAAGAAATATTATAGATTTACCCTTCTCCTGCACCTGAAATTTCCAATGGAAACGTTGTTGTTTTAGTTACTTCGATCTTTAAAGTAGGCTTAATATTTACCTCTTTATCTCTGAGAACCCCATTTTTTTTTGTGAGTGGAATATCATTATGCAAAAAACCAAGGTAAATAAAATCGTACCGATCTGCTTTGAGAGTGTGAAGCGTAGTGGAACTATTTTTTCCGAAAAAAACAGTGTTCAAGAAGCTTTATATGGTGAAGAATAGAGTTAAAACGTACATGGTCCAGACTTTTATCCAAATATCTTAACAGATGTTCTCATGGCTGTGAGCCTTGAGCCTTAATATCCTGGCTACAGAGGGTAAACAACAATGCCATTATGAACAGTCGTCCATCAAGCCTCATATAAGACTCGATGGAAGAACTCAGTTTTAACGAGCAAGCTTGAAACAGTCGTGCTAGTCAAAGATGTAGTTGGCATAGGCATTGACGACAAATAAATGAATGAGTAGATAGATAAAAAAAAAAAAAAAAAAAAAACGCTTAGCGTGCCAAGGTGACTGAGAACAGGTTAGATGGCGTTCCATAAGTTCAACAGAGTGGATGACCCATGACAACCAAGCATAGTAAGAATGCTTGTAGTAGTTGTGAGTTCACAGTCAACGCTACTGATATGCTGTTTTAAAATCCAGGGCATTGCATATGGGTCACTGAAAATTCAAACTTTATACGCAGGTTGACATTTTTAAGCTCATTGTGCCCCACTGGTGGTACCAACAGACTCCCCACGCTCATATATAAATTATATATATATATATATATATATATATATATATATATATATATATATATATATATATATATATATATATATATATGTATTATAGATACATAGATTTATAGATATATATATATATATATATATATATATATATATATATATATATATATATATATATATATATATATATATATATAAGCTATAAGCAATATATATATATATATATATATATAAGGATGTCAATTACGTACTCAACGGTAGAATGATAATCATGATATGGACTATAGGATTTAGAATATATTGAATAAATGGAATAATATTAAATAATTTTTATTTGAATACAAAACCATCTGGTCCTTCGTATCCTTTATCATTTCTGTCTGTATACAGCTTTATCATTCTTTCTATAGCTTCATTTTTCCCCAGGTAGCCATTCCACTCCGAGGAAAACTTGCTTGACAAGCAAAGGAACTGTTGCAAATATTTATCATCCTTTTACTGAAAAGCTGTATTTATGCACAAAATTGTACTAGTCGTGTTTTAGAGTGAATAGCGCTCCGCTTTTTAGTTTTCTGAATAGAAAACTGTTGTGCTGGCTTTGACTGTCCGCCCGCACTTTTTTCTGTCCGCACTTTTTCGTCCGCCCTCAGATCTTAAAAACTATTGAGGCTAGAGGGCTGCAAAATTGGTATGTTGATCATCCACCCCCCAATCATCAGACATACTAAATTGCAGCACTCTAGCCTCAGTAGTTTTTATTTTATTCAAGATAAAATTTAGCTATAATAGTGCGTCTGGCAACGATATAGGCCAAGCCACCTACGGGCCGTGGTTAAAGTTTCATGGGCAGCGGGTCATAAAGCATCATACCGAGACCACCGAAAGATAGATCTATGTTCGGTGGCCTTGATTATACGACGTACAGAAAACTTGAGTGCGCCGAAGAAACTTTGGTGCAAATTTTACTTGTTTTTCCTTGTAAGGTCCACGTAATACTTCATTCTTCATGGGGAAAGTATTTCTCTCAAATTTGGTGCTTTAAACTTCTCATTCTTTCAATATATTTATCCACCACTTCCAAAGTCTCCACTTTTTACAGAAATCTTGCCATGTTTTCATTCCAGTTTGTATGCCAATGAATGCCAGGCATGAAAACATATCTTCGTCTTCCACCTATGTGTTGGTGGCTGGTTCCATGGTACTATTGTTATTCGTTTTTTTTTTATTTTAATTTTTATTCTGTTAGTTTTCTATCGTGCTTAACTATTTATTTAATCCTTCATTTATTTCCTTATAATTCATCAACTTATATATTCAATCACTTGTTTATTAATTTGTGTAAAAATGGGACATAACAGCCTGAGTACACTGTGAGGTAACAGGAGAGGAGGAGAAGAGTCGAAAATATTTTCTTTTCTCTATCTTGCTCTGAAGGCCTCACCGACAAACGTCAATTCCTCTCTCTTATTTCGTTCACTTTCAGCACCTCTTCCACATTTCAGCAAATTCTCGTCTTCGTCGTATTCGTTTTTTAGAATGAAGCTGAATTAACTTTTTTGATAATGTTTGTGAATTTGTAAACATCTTGATTACTCTAGTTGGGTTTACGTTGAAACAATAGTTTTATTTTTGAATCTGATATACACGAAGCATTTTTATTCTAGATTATGTTGCGTTCTCTCTCTCTCTCTTTTATGACCAAATTTGTAGACCTTCCATAAACCAGCTGCGCCTCTACTGACCGTATTAGTGAACGAAGCTAGTCGACTGTTATGAGTTACATCAAGGGGACACACTTGGACTGTCAGTGCTTAGTCAAAACATAATATCCTAGTGTCATTATTTAACACGGGATGGGACAGCACATGACAATCCTTTATCAAATAATCCCTCTAATTTATTTCCTTAAAATTCATGGACACTGAAAAGGATGAATTAAACACAGAACAGAAATCTCTGCAGTGACCACATCGTTTCAATGAAGCTTTTATTCGCAGCGCACTGTATCATTGATGTGTATAAAAATATAAATATCAGTAAAATATATTTCAGTATCTGAGCGAAGCATATACACACACACACATTAATGGGGAAGGACAATATTATTTGTACACTTATAAATAGAAAGCAACTTCCCTAAAGCATATAACAGAAAATAGGAAGGACAGTCACAGGTCGCAAGAGGTTAGCCTCCCTTTACGGAGGCCGGTAAGTCATTATTCGAGTCTGACAGAAATAATGTACATGATAGCAATCTCTAATCCATTGGCACATTCCATTTGCTAAGCATGAATTTGAGGGTGGGTTTTGTTGCATTGCATTGCTTTTTGGATGAGCTGATAAGTCTGAAATGAGTTAGTAAGGAGGGGCACTATGCTGTGAAGTATACTGATTAACTTAGATGACGAAATATGTGGCATCCAAAGAAATCCAAAGAAACTGTCTTTTGGTAAACCCAATTTCAGCTTTCGTAGCAACAGAAAACACCCTTACGGAATACCTGCAAATTCATCATTCAATGACAATATTGAAATAAATAATCACAGTGTTGAGTAAAAACTTCTTTCAGTAGAAGCACACTAAGGACGTACATCAAAACATGAAAGCACCATAGTTGTGGGAAACATTATGGAAAAACAATGATAGATCGGCAGGTAACTACTTTAGCATAATCGAATGTTGGAGTGGATTAAGACAGTCTCGATAATATTAAGAAAACCTTAAACGAATCATAGATTAGAATTTATGAAGATGTACAAGAACGTGTTGTCCTGACTGCACACCAGAAGCTTGGATTTCTCCAGTATATATATTTTTTCTCTTTCTTTTCTTTCTTATAAATTAAATAAGGTGGCATACCCTTGAGCCAGTAGCATTTTAACGCGACGAGACTCGGAACTGAGGATCATTGCAACAACACTAGTTTCATCGTTAAGTCTTTTGGATACTGTTAAAATGAGTATGGGTTTTAGGAACCTGCTAATCAGTGATAAGCATATCACCGAGAGTATGGGTAAGGGTAAGGCCTTTGGATTTTACGGCCAAAACCACTTGGACGATAGATAACAGGTGCTGCTTCTTGTGAAGCCTCTTTCTTTTTCTCTTCTTCTTCCTCCTCTTCTTCTTCTTCTTCTTCTTCTTCTTCTTCTTCCTCAGATTCCTCTTCTGATCCCTCTGAATCCTCGTCTGATTCTTCTGAGTCGTCCTCGTCTGAGTCTTCTTCTTCGCTGGAATCAGAGTTGTTGTAGTTTTCTTCTGAGGAATCTTCGTCTGATTCCTCCGAATCGGCAAGCTCGAGAGCTTTCTGGTAGGCAGCAAAGAATTCTTCCTTAGCCTTTTTCACTTCGTCTGTGTCTTCGGGTGGTACAGGGAGGGCGTTGCTTTCCACGCGGAAACCTTCGTCATCAGCGTTGTAGCGGAACTCAAATTCGTCGCCTTCAGGAGCCACAAAGGCGTATTCTCCTTTCACCTCTCCTGAGGCTGTTCGTTGTTCCGATCTTGAACTGGTCGGCAGGAGGTAAAAGAAACTGAAATGAAACAGTCAAGAGGTTAGTTCTGGTCGGGATCATCAGAGTAATCGCATAAAGAATTACAGGAAAGCAGCAGATGCTACTTAAAGGAAATCTGAAGTTTTGAATAGCGGAATATACATTCTGAACATTTTGTTAGTGTCTCTATATTTATCCACTTATTGACTGATCTACTTTTATTTCTGACTTGTTATACCTTCTTTCTGCTCTCTCTCTCTCTCTCTCTCGTATATAGGTAATCTCCTCTAATGAAGCTTGTTTTTCAGATCGATGGTCCTTTGAACTTATTTCATCGTCATTATGGAACAAAGATTTTCAGCAGTGTATTAGACAATCTCTCTTCGCATTTAACTTGGGAGACAAGTCTGCTACTAACGAGTGGCAATAAAAACGGTTTCATGACGGAAAGCTTTATCATCGCTGTTATCTCTGGCCGGGGAAACAGCTTACCTGTCACGTTTCTGCCTGCCAGGTTCCAAGCTACTTTCCAGTAGGACTTGTTAGACATGGTTTACCAATCCACTTTTTGTTAACCTCGACAGTGACCAATTTGCATAAATATAGCCCACCAATCGGAGTAATCAGAGGTGATGCGTACTTTTCCACGCCATGCGCAATCAATAAATGCTTAAAAATATTAATGGGTTGTCCACTTCGAAAAAGGCTTTAGTGTTGCAGAAATGGAAAGATAGAGGAAATATGTTTAATGTCACAGAAATAGATGGATAGAAAAAAAAATATTTTAACCATCAAAAGGATGAAGGAAAGAAAGTGAGGCGTCATCATTAAAGAATAAAGAGAGAGAGAGAGAGAGAGAGAGAGAGAGAGAGAGAGAGAGAGAGAGAGAGAGAGAGAGAGAAAACCATTAGGTGTCCATTAAACGGAAGCGTTTAGCTCCGAAATGGTTGCGGGTACAGGGGCCTATAAAAGAAAATTGCTGCCGCTGAAGGTGTTCGGAAAACGTGCTGCCATGACGAGCAGATAACACAGTGAGAGCAATAACAGAGCCTGATCTTGCATTCTCTACTTGTTTTCCTTCGTTATTGTTCTCTCATCTCTGTTTCTATGTTTCTTCTGTTCTTACATTCCCTCTGTCTTTATAGCGTTTCTTTTCTCTTTCGTTTCTGCTCTCTCTCTCTCTCTCTCTCTCTACGTACATTTCTTACTGTCAATTACGAAAACCAGAGTAGGTAAAAAGGAAACATCGCAAAAATCGAGAGACAAAGTACAACCTGAAAGCAGAAATTGCCAGTCACTGTTGAAGTAATGTTATGGGACAGCCAAACAGAATAGTATTTGTATATGCAAATAGGAAATGGCTTTTGCAGAACACTTTCCCCTCTTTGAAATTCCGTCGAACAAATGATTGCCTTAAGTACTTAAAAAAAATTGGAGGAAGCTGAGTTCTGGGCTCAGAGTCCTCAAAATCTTTTCAACGTTTTCTTACGTTACATAACATCCTTCTAAACAATGCCGATTCATTGTTGCTAAGGTCAAATGCGCACTGTAACGGAAATAAGCTAAACAGATCACTGACCAGTTCCTGGGTACCGGTCAACCACATAACACATCTCCTGAGGGTAACCGTAGAGACCAAACTCCCCTACTCACTCCAAAAATACATTGGATTCCGCAGTGCACGATAGGTCATACAAAGGCAGATTATCAGATGGTCTGGTATTTGGCGCTCTGACGTATGGTTAACAGGTGAAAGTCCTACAGCGGAAAGAAGCTAAATTGCATGAGGGCAAACACTAAAAAGACTTCTTTAGGAATCTAAACCATATGGGGTGTAATGAATGGTAAAACATCTGAATTGCTGGTTAGAAAAGAGACAATCAGATGAATTCTCTAGTGAAAAACATCACGTGAACACAAAGAACAACTGTCTTTGTGGAAAAAAATAGCAAGTGGTTGTGCTTTAATGCCTGCTTCGACAGCATCGTTAATTTTTTCTCATTCTGTCTCACCAAAACTCAGACGTCATCCATGTTCAAAGACGAGTGAGAAGACCTTGCTCCATCCTATAGCGCTGAAAAAAGAAGAAAGTGGTTTTACTTTAGCTGTTTAGGCGTCTCAGCAGGCATCGTTATCAGTTAGGAAAAAGATATCATATCAAGAGCGTTCCGTCCTTATTATCTGAAAATCTCTTGAAAACTGGTTTCCTAATAGGCAGGGCTTTGCATTTCTTGCTTCAGTTGCTATAAATGCCGTAACAAGAAGCTGAAGAAAAGGAAAAAGAGGCCCGAAAAAAAAAACTCGTCTGGAAGTGAGAGTAAAAGGAAATGCTTGCGTCCAGGTAAAGACGATCCAGGCGTAGCAAAAAGTCCCACCATAGTGAAGGAAACGTAACGTGTTACAAAATTCAATTATCAGAAGAGTTTGGGACTTGAGAATGGAAGATGTTGGAGAAAAGGTAAAAGCACTCTTTCTTTAAAGGCCTTCATAACAGTTGGTTGTGGAAAAATAATTCCTTAATGAACAGAACCGTCTTTCAGACATGGTAAAAAGAAAAGATAATTAACACAAAATTCCGCTTGCCGTACAGTGAGACGCTTCATGAAGGCGTTAAAACTGGCTTTAAATGCTTGGCCTACGAAGATAATGCTTCCTTAACGTTTGTATATAGAAGTTGCTGCTGTCTTTTGAATTTGCATTCATTATCGTATAGAACCATGCCTGGCTTTGAAATGACTGGTACGTGTGTATTCAGTTTTTGTCGATCTATTTCTGTTCGTTTTCATTAAAAGCGTTCATGTACATTGTGCACTGTGATGTATAAAATACTCCTAATCTGTTCATTTAGATGTTAAGCATACTCACTGGACTTAAAAGTTTTACTTTAGAACAACCTTCGCTTCTATTTCATCTTAGTCTATAAAACATTTCATATCAGTCTTCAGCAGCAGCTCTGATGACCCCAGCAACATTCTTCCGGCAACGCAAGACTCATAAAGAGGAAAAAAGGAAGGCCTGAAAAAAAAAAGGCAGAGGAGAAAGCGCGTTATCACCGTCCTCCTACTTCTGAGACCGAAAATTTGATTTTCAACTTTTTCCCTTCAGAACCAGTTTTGAAAGGAATGGGTATTATTCTCCCCGCTCCGAAAAACAGATATTAAGCACCAACGAAAATCGCCGGCAATGAAAATGCAAGATGAAGGAAGCGCTTAAAGTTCTTTGCAGTGCTTGAAATGACCGTAATCTTTTGTAATGGATGATGCAGTAACTCTTCGCTTCTGGGCGCTTGCAGTGGACAAGATCCAGGGAGAGTAGGAGGAGAATAACCATTTGTTCATATCCTCGTCTTCTTGGATTTAACGAACATAAATCGGTCACTGTGGGATTATTTAAACTGATTTATTTTGATTCTGGTTGCGGAAGTGCTGGCTGCTATGCACGAGGGACAGAGCATAATTATAAAATTATGTTAATATAAAAATATACATCAGAGAGAGAGAGAGAGAGAGAGAGAGAGAGAGAGAGAGAGAGAGAGAGAGAGAGAGAGAGAGAGAGAGAGAGATACATTCACCATTTCCTTTATTTATACCCATTTGTAAATATTACAAGCAGTACTTCTAATATATATATATATATATATATATATATATATATATATATATATATATATAGTATATATAAATAGTATATATATATATATATATATATATATATATATATATATATATATATATATATATATATATACACTATACAAATACATATATACATATATACATACATATATATATATATATATATATATATATATATATATATATATATATATATATATATATATATATATATATATATATATACATATACTAGCTGACAAACTCAGCACTGTCGGAGAAAACTCTGAATGAAAGTAGATCATTTACTTTAAAAAGAAAGTAACATGTGATGTGGTTTTGATTAACATGTTTATTTAAAGCAATGAATTCTAGATAGAATTATGAATCAAAGGAAAGAAAAGCATTTTCAGTGACAGTACACATACTTTACACGACAAAAGAGCTCAAAGGAGATGCAGTGAAATTTTTCTAAGTGTGGCAGTAATTCCAGTTGCATTACTTGGCCCGACACTGAGTGTGTCACACGTCGGCCTGCAACCACTGCAGAGCCCCATTCCCTAGTTTGCATGGCCAGTATGAAAGTGTATGAACCTAAGTTCCCGACACTCCACGTTTCACATCAGTCCAAAGTGTTATCCCAAGGCTGGGTCTTTGCCGGGACTCGCAGTGAATAAGATACCCTGGAGGGCAGGGGTACAGGTTTGAAACCTAGGCAAAAACGTTCCTTGGGTCAAATGAGGGCTGCTTGCAAAATTTTGTCTAGATCGGTCAAGTGGTTCGGATTTCTATAGAGCACAAGTTTACTTACATACAAGTTTACAAATATAGTTACATTCACATTTATATATATATATATATATATATATATATATTTATATATATATATATATATATATATATATATATATATATATATATATATATATATATATATATATATATATATATATATATAAGACAATATAAGAGAGAGAGAGAGAGAGAGAGAGAGAGAGAGAGAGAGAGAGAGAGAGAGAGAGAGAGAGAGAGATACACAAACCACTTGCAAGGCAGTTATAGTTATTGGCAAAAGGTACCACAATCGTAACATCAGGTCAGTCATAAAAGTTTGTGCGTGCGTCAAGGAAGAGAGAGTGAAGTGCACAACAAAACGTACCTGTAGACACCGTCGGGGCCGAAGTTGTTGCCAAACTGGTATCCATCGAAGGTAGAAAGAGTCTGCAGTGGCTCGACGTGGTCCAGTTCCACCTGTTGCATAGGATAAGCGAGTCCGAGGGCGCTGGACAGGATTAGGGCTATCAGCTGTGGCGTCTGTGGGAGGGGTCAGGACCACCCGGAAGAGAGCGGGTTGATTATTTAGAATCGTCTCAAAACATGGCTTTTGGAGGTGGGATCCAAAAGAAACTGTGGGGTTGGATGATTAAAAATGAGTAGCTATGCTATGATCTAGGCTATATTCTGGTTTAATATGTTAGTCTTTATATACTTACATATCCATATTTTTACTAAATGCTCATATAATATAAATGAATATCTTATTAACCATATTTTTACAGTTATTAATATCTTTTAGGGAAAAAAGCGCCAAAAAAAAATCACGTATGGAATAAAGCGCTCATAAAATCAAATTGTTATACTTTGCGCTTCCATCATTTACCATCTTTTATTATGATAATTTACAAAATAAATTTCGAAAATATCAGAAGCGCCGAGGAATGCATCTAGTATGGCTTTAAGAGCTAACCAGGAGGCAATTTAGTTACCCCCATGGAATTTAGATAACTCGCCCTTTTCACCTGTATGTACGGCAAAAGTGGGTATTAACACAGTCCTTATGGTGGACTTGAATTATATAATGTTGAATAAATCGGATCCCATAAATGGTGTGAACAGAGGTTCATAAACTATATTAAAGTTTTAAACAATAGATTTAGAAAATCTCTACTCATGCCCTGTTGTAAACGACAACGGCGGGGGGGATTAGATAACATCAAATAGCTTTCGAACAAACATGAACTTGCATTTTTCGAGGGCACTGTTGACATAAAAAACGCGGGAAAGCTTTTGGCGCGAGAGAGCGAGAGACAGCGTCAGGAAGAAACAGGAAAGGAGAGATTTTTGCGGCCATGGCAGGTGACAGTAACTAACTGCATCGCGGGCAAAAACTGAACCAAGTTAATGGGATGCCTGGGAGAGGCAAAAGGAAGGAGAAAGGGAGGGGCCTCCCGAATTAGGGAACGGGAGAGGCCAAAGGAATTGATCCCTGCAGGGTAAAGTGTAAGGGAAAGACTGGAAGGGTTAAGCACACCAACAGAATAGCAATGCAGACTGAATATTAATAAGAGATTGGAATATCTTGAGGCAAGTAATGGATGGGGAAATGGGAGGGTAGGAGTATCCCACTTTCGATTGCTAATGGACAAGTGAAGCCTGAGGACTCGGCATTGTTAGGTGCCCATTGTCTGAACATGGGAAATAAAGGCAGAAAATAAAGGGTCGATGTAACTGCCTGGAGTATGGGCACAGGTTGCTCGGAATAATAATTTTATTATTGTAATGCTGGATCTTGCTCAAGATCATGACGTTGCATGAATATACTGTATATTTGAAGCTGGAAATATTCTTGGCTCCTGCGAAAAGATGATGAAATCAACAGAAAACGATTAAAGTATAATGACCATAAATGCATAAATTTCGTCAAGTCTCTCTCTCTCTTTCTCTCTCTCTCTCTCTCTCTCTGTTTGTCTGTCTGTCTGTCTGTCTGTCTCTCTATCTCAAAATGGTGTCTTATTAATAAATATTTGAAGCTTTTACAAATGGCATTCACAAGATAGCAAGTTTTCCGCCGCAACTAATTTTCTGGAGACTTTAGAATGAATTATTATCTGTGCCAGTATTAGTGACTTGCTACGTTATACTCCGTTGTTAGTTCGTAAGAGTTGGAATATCTTTCGTAACGGTAAAGTTATACCAACGGTAAACTAG
Organism: Macrobrachium rosenbergii; assembly: GCF_040412425.1. Classification (NCBI taxonomy): domain Eukaryota; kingdom Metazoa; phylum Arthropoda; class Malacostraca; order Decapoda; family Palaemonidae; genus Macrobrachium; species Macrobrachium rosenbergii. The sequence goes on from NC_089751.1 coordinate 5,382,160, forward strand.
GAAATTAATATCTGACATCAAAGACCATTCTTGAGAGGTTTAATGACTAAAGATACGGTCAAAAGTTTAACAAATCCATATTTATCGTTGTATCTTATCGCGAAATGGAGCAACAGAGCAATTATTAAAGCCCTGATATGTTCGAGAACTAATGAACTAATATTTTAATAAGCTCCATTACGGATACAAACTGAATAGTTTGCACATAAAGAACGACTTAGTTATGCAATAAGTTGCTATCAGAAAACACACACAAATTCACGAACACAAGGAACTATCCTAAACAAATTTAATCGCGTGTAGTGGGTAAGCATGAATGGACAGCGATAACTGAAATATGTCTGAAACATATTAGACTTCTGAAAAGTGTCTGCTTCGTTAAAAATTAACGTTGCTCCGACTCGCTGGGAGAGGAAGAAATTATGATTACAACTGGACTCCCTCCCCAGGGCAGCCACTTGATTTGTTGCTACTACACGTAAGTGTCAGGTCCCTGATGTCAGGTAACTCATTTTTGATACTTTGCAGCTGGAAACCCTTGAGCCAGTGGGTTCTATGTAGCCTATTTAATGTAAGAGCAACTCTACCTATAGCAGACATACAGGAATGAAGCCTCACCCTCACTAAATGCTACCTATTTGATTTGCTCCTGCAATTAGAAAATATTTCTTTATTCTAGACTTTCAATTCCCATCCCCGATCTCTCTCTCTCTCTCTCTCTCTCTCTCTCTCTCTCTCTAGTAAGAGTGAAAGGACATGTATCACCAGGGCGTTTGTCGAATGTTAATAGAGAAAAGCTGTTTACGGGGGTTAGTGAATGGTTAAAATGTAGTCAGGGTCATATAGTGCAGCAAGCTACACGGCGTTTCTTTTGACCACCGGCGATCGAACAAGTTGCGCTTCATGAAAGGAAAGCGCCGTAATCCTCCTTAGAAATCGGGGATAATATCTCATACTTCAGGCTACCAAAGGCCCGTCGGATCCTTCGTGTTGAAGAGGAGGTTACCTGCAGTGGTCGACAAAGTATACTGCAAATACCAAAGGGTGAAATCGCGATCTAATTCTTGAGAAAACAAGCGAAGCGAAACGTAGTTTATATTTCGTGAAATGAAATTTGCCGTGAGTTCATGCTAAATTCGGTCAAAATCCAAGAGGCTTGAACGCTGTGGATGCTACCATTATACTATATAAAATCATTTAGAAAAATATTGCATATATATATAAATAATATATATATATAATATACATATAAGTATATATATATATATATATATATATATATATATATATATATATATATATATATATATATACACAAAACATCTATATATGTGTATATATATGCATATATATTCAAACTGGATGGTATCTACTGTACGGATACTTGATAATGTGGACTGTTTGTCCAAGAAAGCTTGTAACTTTTTCTGAATAAATACACTATTAGATACCATCCAGTTTGAATGAGGTCCTTTTAGTAACTCTACTAATGCACAGAACAATTGTGTATGTGATAAAGTTAATGTATATAAATATGTATATATATATATATATATATATATATATATATATATATATATATATATATATATATATATATATATATATATATATTGTTACATTTTATGCTTTTGATCAACGTTGAAAATAAAATGCATCCCCGGGTGATGTCATGTAAATATATGTCAAATTGCAGTGACTCACGCAAGGGTATGCAAATGATTCAACTGCTGACATTTCAACACAAAAGAGAGGCAGGCAGCGTTTCGTAAAAATAACCGTTTTCTTCCTTTTCTTCAACAATGTGTTTGTTCAACACAGCCCGTGCTACTGTTGCCTTCTAACCCCCATACTCGTTTCAGTGAGTTTAAGGTATGCAGCTATTTTCCTTTGCTTTTTGTTTCTACCAGTTTCATTAAGCAAAACTGCCCCCAAGTCATAGGGGCTCATGCAGTTTCGTTTATTAATTCTCTAACATTTTCTATCATAGCTTTAGGCAAGAAACATTGTCAAAAACTTCATTGTTATTTGCTCAATGGTTATTTCATGGAAACCTACACATTTTTCCCTTTCAATCCTCTTTGGGTTGGTGGGTGGTGTTTGGTGTAGAGTATCAATGGAATTTTCTCTTACTGCTAGTGATCATTATCACTGGAACATTATATCCCCTTATATAACCTGTAACGCATTCTGATTTACCTAGAAAATGTCACAAAACATGACAAAAGTATAAGCGTTCAAAGAAGCACGTTGCTTTTTCTTGAGCATTTTAGCCACGCCTTTGAGGCCTTCTCGCTAACCCCGGTGACACCGAGGCTGTCACGGAATGGCAGCCCGATAATTGGAACCCCGCTGTAACCAACTATAACCACCTGCTCCTCTTCAACCTGGTCTTAATGAGAACTGAATGAAGGAAAACAATATTTGGTACCTCAACCTTTCAATGTCACATGGCAGGAAATTCCATTGTAAGTACTCGAAAACTAACTCTCGCTCTCTCTCTCTGTCTCTCTCTCTCTCTCTCTCTCTCTCTCAATATGTTAAATCTGTTAATTCTATTATCACGAATGGTTTCACCAGCATTCATGATAATGTGTTGAATATAAATTCAATATTTCTTATATTTTAAATCGAATTTATTTTCATCTGCTCTTGTGAAAGAAATCATTAAAAGACACACTGACATTAGGATCCTATATTTTCGATCCTCAAACACCGATATCACAGGAGATTTTTGGTCTTGAACTCCCATAAAAAGAAAAATGGTTAAATGTCACTGAGAAAGATGCATGCTGCGACTGACGTACAAAAAAATGGTTAGGAATCCCTTAGATTGCTTTGCTATCAATATTCTTTTATATAATAATAATAATAATGGTAATAAGAATAACACCCTGTTTCCTTTCAAATTCCACTCTACTCTCAACTGCATGGCAATATGCAGTATCACCCTTTTCCCCTGTTAAAGGAATGTTCCAGTGGACTTTGCTTTTGCACGGACTTAGTCACGCTTTTGCCCTTTCGTACTCAGCCTTGACACGTGACCCGATCTGACCCCGGTCTATTTTCACTTTATTTTACGCTCCCCAGAAACTCAGGAAACGTAGGGACGTTATCGGTGGGCAGGGCTATTCGATGCGTGCGTCATAGCACGTGCCCATGCCCAGTTGCGAAAGAGAGAGAGAGAGAGAGAGAGAGAGAGAGAGAGAGAGAGAGAGAGAGAGAGAGAGAGAGAGAGAGAGTTCTAGTCGTGACACGATCCCATTTTTTTCCTGTTTGTATTAGTTCATGCACTGAATTTTAAAGATCAGAAAACTGGACTGAAATTTGCAAAATGGCTCTATTTCACTCCAGGGTAAACGTGCTCGCGTGCTAGCTACCCCATGTATACTTGTGTGATAAAAGTTTATGTTGGTCTGAGAAGGTATAAGGGCCTTTACAGTATAAGAAGTACTAATCAGATCTTGAGGAATTATGCCAAGTTTGATGTCTGGTATGTTGTGGTTCATATTTCTAAAATAATTGACGCCACCTATTACTAATTATATGCAATGCTGTTGTTAAAAAAATCATCCCCTTAAATTTGAGTGTACCAGAGTATATGAATTGTTATGAGAAATTATCCCTGCGTGTCAAGAAGAATGCACTCTCTATAATCACTTTAAAGTTTTAGACGGGAAATAATTGTTCCAAACTGTGTCTTTGCACAATGGTTATTTCAAGGAAACCCATACGTTGCTTCTTATTTCTTATCTTTTCTGTCAGAGATCATTATCAGTACGACGTTCTTATATATGCAGTTTTCGTTTATCATTGCAAACAAAATTTATGACGAATTAAAGTTAAGCATGAAATCAATATGCAATAAATAAAATACTGAGTAAAAGGACAAAAAAATCAGAAAACAAAAATGTCAGTTACGTCATAAGAGCTACCACGTCATGCAACGGCTTTAGCCCAAGGAGAGTAGGCTATGTCAGGCTGGAAAGATGGTTGACTATCACTATTTATCTGTCTGCCTATCTATTTATCTGTCTGCCTATTTATCTATCTCTCCATCATGGTTTAGAACGTTTCATTGTACAAAGATAAAATAAAAAAGTGATAACACGTGAAGGAAATAAAAGCAAGTCCCTAAATAGGAAAAAAATAAAATACAAAAAGTGATATCACGTGAAAAAAATAAAATCGAAGAAATGGAGGTGAACACACACACACACACACACAGAGAGAGAGAGAGAGAGAGAGAGAGAGAGAGAGAGAGAGAGAGAGAGAGAGAGAGGATGTCTCTAGTTTTTTCAGGTGACGACAGATGTGAGTGAGACCCCATGACGAAAGTCGATACGCAGATATCAATCTACTTTCGTCTGTTTCGTTGATGCGGAATCGCGAAGTCTTGCACGTTCCGTTGCATAATTCAGGAATTGCGGGGAAAAGCAGAATTTAGCGTGCTGGCTTTTGATTTTAACTGGAAGGCTGAGTGCATGGTACAAACAGGAATTTCAGTTAACCCGAAAAAGAGCGAGATTTTCACCAATATCCAAGAGAGAAAGAGAGAAGGAAGGCGAGAGAGAAAGATTCAATAGGTGGTCATTAAGTCAGTTCCCTTTTGGTTCCTCTTTAAGATTTAGGAAACCAGAAATGACCGCAGCGGGTTCCGAATGAGGAGGGTTACTCAGCCTGATGTGAATCGGAAGAAAAACCGCGAACAAAGAGTATTTTTAATGTTAAATGTTATAAGAGCGTGTGAGAGCGCGCTCACACATGAACACGCACAAAAACACGCACATGAGGCAAGGGGTAGGCTTTACACCGGTTGTTCCATACCCCAAAGCACAAAAATAAAGGCCTTGATAGATGCGAATTTATTGATTCGACTTTGGTACATTGAACAGACTTGGGTGCCTCAGGAACCTTGAGGTGGAGAAGAAGGAGCCACTAGAGAGGTTGATTCCAGAACAAAATTTACAGAAGAGTGAATTAGATTGTCTTCGAATTGTCATATGCCGTTTCACTCAGTTTATCGCCAGCCCTATGAGAGCTGTTAATGAGTTCAGTGGTCTGGTTAAACTATTTCAATAATGATAATAATAATATGCAATGAAAAGTGTAAAAATACTGAGCATCAAACCAATAACAGCACTCCAAGGGAGTCAAAATATCTGTCCGTGCAGGAAGGCCTATATTTCAATGGAAGAAAGCTTTATTCTATATCTTTAAGGTAAATAATTGCTATAAACTAACGGGAGAAACATGAAGATGAAGAAAAAGAAACAGAAAAGAATCCATGGATATCTCCCATCAATAATGACGTTTGATGGATAACGCATGAAAAAAAATCGGTTGATCACAAACGATAGAATCGTGACGTGACCCCAAGTCAGGTACAGATGGCAGATAACAATCACTTAATATGCAATATTCCTGTGGCGACATCACATATTGGAATACGTAGGGGAAGAGAAAGTGAAATAACGATTGCATAAAGCCAATCTTGAATGAGACGTTAACGACCGAAGGAAATATCATAATAATTACGTTAATAAATGTAAAGTAGTAAATGCTTTACACACACAAACAGACACACACACATACACATATATATACAGAGTATATATATATATATATATATATATATATATATATATATATATATATATAAAATTGTGATAACCACAATATCCTCTTACCACAATTACATGCATTTCTGGTAAAAGGTGACCATCAGATACTATATATATATATATATATATATATATATATATATATATATATATATATATATATATATATATATATAAAATAAATACATATGCATATATATACATATGCATATATATACATACATATATATGCATATATATATATATATATATATATATATATATATATATATATATATATATATATGTGTGTGTGTGTGTGTGTGTGTGTGTGTGTTGGGGGTGTGTGTATGTATATATTGAGAGAGAGAGAGAGAGAGAGAGAGAGAGAGAGAGAGAGAGAGAGAGAGAGAAAGAAAATGGGCAAACCTGATGGTCTTAAGTACTTTTATATAGCTACTTCTTGTTCGAGGCCGGTAATTTGGTTGGAAGTTAAGGGAATGATAAGAAGTTAGTTTGCTACAAATAATAGGAGGATGACATTTAAAATCTGTTAGTTTATGTAGGCCGCTCAGGGCGATGAAATTATCAGTTAAAATGAATGGATATTCAAGCGCAAGAATCTTTGATGATAACTGATTTGCAAATCGAGCTACCTACTATCGAGAAAAAGAAAAATAAAGAAGACGCAGATCTAATAAAGGTGATAAGAGGTGAACATTTACATAGCAAATAGCTATGCAAGAAAAAAAACTGAAGATTGGGCGTATGGTACCTTGAAGTAGATGAACAACCATTCTCACAAGAAAAGGGACTAACAATACCTAATTCTGACCGCAAGAGGTTGAGCGAGGGTAACACGAAGCACTATCGAGTATTCAGATTCATTAAGTACGGTATTCCTCATCTGAAACGAATCAAGGAGCGGGAGAAAGGTGCAGGATCTGTTTGCTGGAACTGAACCTCACGCCTCACAGGCAGGCAACACCTCCTCGTTATTCATTCTACGATTTCTCTTAGGGCTAGCAGCAACTTCAATTTGCATTTAGCCGTTGAATGAGGTTGGGGTGGGCGCGGTGTTGGTTGTAGCGAATTTTAGCAACAGGTGCAGCATCGACTGCAGACTGTATTATCTAGACCTATAGTCACCTATGTGCAACTCTTCTGCTGCCGAATAGTGACGCAGTCGCTTACGTCTTAATATATACGAATCTTACAGTTAACCAAACGAAAGGCAGCTATGAAACAATTTAAATAACTAGATGTGCCTAGATAAATTGAACAGGGCATCAAAAGTATCAAAATTGGTTCCTGTATGTATGATGAATTAGGGGTGTGTATTTTAGAAGTTACTTATGTAAGGGCTTGAGGATTAAATGTTAATCATCCTTAAAGAGAACTTGGGGGGGAAGAAGATTGGCCGGTAAGTGTGGCAGTCACCTCTTCCACAACCCTATGGAATAAGTACCATATTGCATGACTTCAACTCGGCTGCATAAATGCTATTTATACGACAAAAACGACAAAATGTGGCAAATTTGTCGAAGAAATCCCCATAGGTCTATTTGAAGAATGGCAGAAACCCCTATCTAAATCATCACCGTCCAACTGTCTAGGTTGTCTAAGCTCTTTCTAATACTCTAAAACGAAAAGCACAATTGGTGAGATGTTCTTAGGGTGACTGGTATGTCAAGAAGAGGTACTTCATTGGAACCTAAGTTCCCATCACTGGCTAATTAGAGAAAAAAATATTTAAAAAATATAAGAGTTCACCTTTATTTGTAACACATGAGGCTGAGTTGTTTCTGATATTTTTTGTATTTCAAAATATCATCATTATTCCTCATGGAACATCTGTATATATATATATATATATATATATATATATATATATATATATATATATATATATATATATATATATATATATATTTATATATATATATATATATATTTATATAAATACTAAACAGTAAATAAACCCTATTCATATGGGACAAGACTACACGGTCATTGACTTGTTTGATTCAAGCTTCCAAAGTCTATGGTGTTCATTTGAAAGAAACTACAGAAGATGATAGGAAATACAGAACGAAGAGTTCAGCTATTAGAAAAAGATATATATATATATATATATATATATATATATATATATATATATATATATACATATACACATACAGTATATATATATCCATATATCATATCGACATATCTGTACTTCTCCGGTATGTCTACATTAACCCAGAGAGAGAGAGAGAGAGAGAGAGAGAGAGAGAGAGAGAGAGAGAGAGAGAGAGAAGAGAGAGAAGGAGCGAAACTATTTTGGAGGTAGCTAATAGCTGTTACAAAACCGTGCGGCTCTTGTGGTCTTAGGTCTCCAAAAGGCGGGAATTATCTCTTCCTTAATAACTCCTGTGACGACCGTTGCTGTTATTTCCCAGTGAATAATGAATACATTTGTTGTGAATAACGCAGAACTTCGGTCACAGAGCATGGCCTTGGAAATTCATGACAGCTGTCATAATTTTCAGTTGAAAATGAAGAAATTAACGGTTGCAATTAATTACGCCACACTTGTTAGCTGATAATCTTAATATATATTATCTATCGACAAAAAAATTAAATGTCACGGCACGGAAAAATATAAAGGATATATATTTATATGTGCATGCATACATACATACATACATACATATATATATACACATATATATATATATGTATATATATTATATAAACACACACGTATATATATATATATATATATATATATATATATATATATATATATATATATATATATATATATATATATATATATATATATATATACGTACATTTAAATATGTATCCTTTATATTTTTCCCTGCCTGATGACAAACTTGACGTTTAATTCTATGTCGATAGACAGTATATGCTAAGATTACCTACTAACAAGTATCGTAATTAATTGCAGTCCTCATTCTCCTCTTTGAAGCTGAAAATTATGGCAGCTCTATCCAGCATATATCCATATATATATATATATATATATATATATATATATATATATATATATATATATATATAATGCAGAACAAGTTATGTCAATTTAACGGTAAAAAGGATGAGTGGACGATGAATTAATTAGGACTCGAGCATTAGCGTTAGAAAGGTTATAACAAAGTTTCGTGCATAAAGTGATAATTAAATAAAAATGAATTATATCAGTTGAAATCTACTGAAACGTGAATAATAAATTTTGTTATATTACATTGTTAAAAATAATATTCGTAATTTCCATCACCCGTTATATGTCGATGGTAATTTCTTCATTTGTGGATTTTGCTTCCTTCCAGCACTCTCTCTCTCTCTCTCTTTCTCTCCTTGACAGATAAGCCGAGCTTGTAAACAAAACAATGTAATTATTGCCTCCATCTGTTTCGAAGGTCGACGAAAATTGTTAACTCTGTTCCTTTGAATCCATCCCTCCCAGCGTAGATCCAAGGGTAAATAACTTTTAGAAAGTGAATTTTAATAATATATATTTTTTGCCAGTGTGAGATTTTACGACTTTCAAGTTTTTTGCTATTGACTGATACAAACACATGCACCCACAAACACACATACATATTTATAAGTATATAGGCTATAAATAAATATCTATTCATATGTAAAGCTCAAGTTATGAAACAAAACTAATTTGACAGAAAAAAAAAACTAAGGAGTCTTTTTTAATATGATGTACCCTGCTCGTACTCTGTATTTCTAAACTCTCTGAAAGCTCTTTGTCCAAGAAGCCCAGTTATCAAAATACGCCGTTACCAGATAACTGAAAGTAATTAGGGTGGCATGAAATAGCATTAGGTATTCTCCAGACGGCTGTACGCAACGTAATCAGTAGCAAAATATAGTTGGCCACAAGGAAAGGTTACTTGCAAGCTAAGAACGCTCATTGTTTACTCTGGAGCACTGTGAAGCAACAGCCCTCTCTTCGCTGCTTTTGATGTGCGTTCCGGTCATCGTGATCGGACAACATCAAATAAGTGTTTCAGGAGCGGCAGTTGGTGACGTCATTGTTGTTAGATAAGGTAATGAAGACTTCCAAGTTATTAAGCATTCACAGACCAGAACGTAAATACCTACATCTCATATTTCTCTCCCTCTCTCTCTCTCTCTATAATATAAATATATATATATATATATATATATATATATATATATATATATATATATATATGTATATATATATATATATATATATATATATATATATATATATATATATATATATATATATTATTAGTAAGATTATAAACCAGGGATTTCATGAAATCCCTGATATTTTCATGGAATTCGTGAAATCACCAATTCACTTAGGGGCATTTGATCCCCGAGGGGCTAGTGCTAAACACGGCGAAACAGTGATTCATCTACACTGTTTCACCGTGTTTAGTACTAGCCCCTCGGGGATCAAATGTTCCTAAGTGAATTGGTGATTTCACGAATTCCCTAAAAATTTCAGGGATTCCGTGAAATCCCTGGTTTCACAATTTTATTAATACACACACACATAACACACATAAATATATATATATATATATATATATATATATATATATATATATATATATATATATATATATATGTGTGTGTGTGTGTGTGTGTAGATGTAGTTGTAACATTTATGGGATAAGTTAAGTATACCTTAGTTTAACCAGACCACTGAGCTGATTAACAACTCTCCTAGGACTGGCCCGAAGGATTAGACTTGTTTTACGTGGCTAAGAACCAATTGGTTACCTAGCAACGGGACCTACAGCTTATTGTGGAATCCGAACCACATTATACCGAGAAATGAATTTCTATCACCAGAAATAAATTCCTCTAATTCTTCATTGGCAGGCTGGAGACTCGAACTCGGGTCTAGCAGAGTTTTATGGGATAAGAAAATGGGTCGTAAACGGAGTGTGAAACAGCTGATATTCACTAACGATAGAGTTCTGGTCTGGGGCAGGAAAGAAAAACTGTGGTTAGCAAGTGTAGCCGGGTGCGTGTGCAGTATAAGAGGTAATAAAATACCGAAGAGGTGACCACCTCGGTAATTAAGAGTCCACTGATCATTGACATTCATGGCATTTCGTTTGCTTATGCATGACCATTTGCAAGGCACGGTGAAAATGCTATTTTGGTTGCTTGACTTTTTTTATTCCTACTTCAATACCGAAGGCGAAAAAAAATCGTTTCATGAGAGATGAAAAACGGAGTGCAAATTCCAAACGTATTCAGGTCGTTAACAGAGGTTTAACGATGACACTGATATTTTATGCAAGATCTCTACTGTTACCCGAGTCAGTTAATGTTTAGCGATTAATATAAAGGTACTTGGCAAGTGCCTTCGGCGGGTTTTATTACTTTATGGGACGTTACTTTGCTACCGCAGTAATCTCCAATCTATCTTGATTTTCAATCGCAATTTTACTAACGTTTATTCTGGTTATATTTATTAATAATCTGTGTCACATTCTTTACTCCGATCTCTTATTTCATAGGCAAACTAGTTCTATTTCCGAAAGTAGCCTCAGTTAAAGAGATGGAAGTAGAGAGATTTAAAGCAATATTTTTTTTTATAATCTTGTAGACATCACATCAAGATTCTGTTTAATTACTGAGTCCTTTAAAATTGCTTGCTCAATCTTTTTCCTGTTAGTAGATTACTCGTAATTATTCCCCTGTTTGTGTTTGCCTAAAAAAAATAAGAACATTGTTTTCCTTCGGATACAATACAGCCGAATGTCAGGAGAAAAACTGAAAAAAGGTTGAAATGACTCGAAAACGAAGAAAAGCAATTTTGAATGGTGAGTAGTATTGTCTTTGCACGTTTTAGAACGGTAACAGTAACCAGTACAAGTCGATGTTTGTATTTTCGGCACTCCTTATGATAACGTTTTTGTGAATTTTGGGGTTATTACTGGAGAGATAATGCATTCACTGTGTGTTCCTCTGTATATTTTCTTTACGGAAATGTAAAGACGATAAGAAGCTGATTTATCGAAATAATTAATTTCTATTTACCACTTGAATCACGCCGTGGAAGTCATCAGTTTCGGAGACGGCTGAATATAAATGTAATTTTGGTATGACTAAATCATAATGCCATATTGTGTAGAAGATCAGACATGGCAAATAGAACGAACATAAAACTGAAATATGAACTAATATTAAGATGAATGATCACATCGATGTTTTTCTGGAATTGTGGAAAAATTCAGTCAATCAAGGAACAATAGTTTTAATTTGTTCCGAATTACTCTGTGTAGTTATCCGAGAATTTCGTTTCAGTTGTTCTTTAAGGGTTCTATCTGTTGTAAATTGCTCATGTATTCCAGGATATTGAAGTGAAAACTGGATCAAAAGAGACTCGTATCCTTTGCAGCCAGATACGAAAATTTAAGTCTCCATTGTAAACCGTTACAAATATATGTCTGTTTATTTCTGTGAGTACACAGACTCACAAAAGCATACTAACATAAATGCCACATTAACAGCAAGCATATCGGAAATCATTTATTCTGAAGATAGAAACCAGTTTGACCACGAGAGGTGCCAGAGAGTTTGAATGAAGTAAACAATGAGTATCATATAGTAGCCATTGATGGAAAAGATGCAATTTTATATACGTACACACCACATATATATATACATTTATTTATATGCACACAGAAATATATACATATAGAGTATCTCCCAGTTAGAGAGAGAGAGAGAGAGAGAGAGAGAGAGAGAGAGAGAGAGAGAGAGAGAGAGAGAGAGAACAAAAGACCGGCAAATCAGAGGTATTGTTTTGCAAACATTTTCGACAACCAAGAACGCCCAAAGTGGGTGGTTTCCCATTCCGTAATGCGAACGCCCATGGCCTTCCGGTGTGCCCGACCTTATTTCGGATGACGCAAGCAAACATTGCCCAACATAAACATGTCTCAAGTCACGATCATAGGAAGGTACTGCGCTCTGAAGGATTTGTCTCTGTGTACGTAGTACGCGTCGCCTGCTGTTGCGGTTCTTATGTACTTACCTAAACAAAATGATTTGTGTAAAATCCTTAGCTACAAGATTTTCCTACGTGTACGTATGCAAACACACACACACACACACACACACACACACACACACATATATATATATATATATATATATATATATATATATATATATATATATATATATATATATATATATATATATATATATATATATATATATATATATAATGCAAATTTCATTAACTTAAAGTTATCTGTATATAGACAGTTATGCTTCATAAAAACACCTACACATAGATAGACACACCCATTCACATACACAGGCGCACGCCTTATGTGTCTGTGTGTCACTGTGTTTACAGCATCAAAAACAAGCAAAAGTAATAATTTGTATTGACAGAAAGTTTTCTCCTAAAAAACCAGGCTGACTTTTCGAAAGGGATTGAATATTTCTTTAATTTAAATTTTTTTGTTTTAACCGGCGGAATCGATGGCAAGTTTATATAAAGTTTTTCGTTACTTTTGAGACTGGATAATTTATCACTCATAATAGTGTTCGCATGAAAATGAATCAACAACACAGTGACACAAATGCAAACGCACTGATTAGAAATTAAAAAAAAATAATGAAACCGGTGAAGAAAGACTAAGAGAAATAAAGCAACTTAAAATAATACCTTACAACAAACAACGAAAATTCTGGAAAGGTGGGGACGAAGAGGTCTGGTTTTAAGGAAAGGCAAAGAAATAGAAATCAACAGAGATAACAGGTTAAGTGAAAGTAAATGCATAAAAGTAATGCAATAAGAGTGGAAACTGCAAGACTAAAGATCAACAAACTGAAAGGTAATGTTATAAATAGACAATGCAAATAACTAATTTCTCCTGTATGAATCTTTCGTAAGCTTAATTTCTCCTGTATGAATCTTTTGTAAGCTAATTTAAGGAAAATTAATTGTATACGAGCGATTAAAAAATTAAGGAGAGTGGAAAGAGACACCACAACTCAGTTTAAGAACACATTGAGTGCAATCTTCCCCATTCTGGGCGCGAGGCAGGAAATTCTCCTCCAGAAGAGAAAAAGCTGCCAAAACTACTTTTTGCTACGATCTACGAAAGCATCTGAGGAGAATGGAAGCAGGAACTTCCAACGAGATCCTCACCTGACCTTTTCCTGGAAACTTACAAATCACCTTCGATGATTCATTTACTTGTGGAAAATAATGGAAAATACGTGTAATGATACTTATATTTTTTTTTACATTTATCGCTCGCCCTCTCTCTCTCTCTTTTTTACACCCACACAAACATGCACACGCATACGCGCACACACACACACACACACACACATATATATATATATATATATATATATATATATATATATATATATATATATATATATATATATATATATATTGCATGTGTGCAAGGCTTAGGGTCATGTGTGACACTGTTAGTATATGTCCTTAAAAGGGTGTAACTAAAAAAAATCTAGCAATAATAAATTTTCTTGCTAATAACTCGAAGATACCTGTTCGTACTACACGACAAAGATCTCACTACAGCTTTGCTCATATTATCAACAACTTGATTCTTCACGAACACCAAATCATTCTTTTCCATCTTCCTTACCAGCTATGTCCTTCTGAATATTATTCCCTTCGTTTTATTAGTTCACAGTCGCAAGCTCACACACACACACACACACACACACACACACACACACACACACACATATATATATATATATATATATATATATATATATATATATATATATATATATATATTTGTATATATATGTGTGCGCTTGCAAGTAACACGAGTGCAAAGCGTGCTTGCATACGAGTTTCTGTTTATCTTATTTTTTTCTCTTGTTTTTGTAACTCAAGGGAAAGTGAAATATGGTATAAGGTTATTGCTTTCACAGTTGGAGCCCTGTTTCCTGAAGGGAAATATTAAAATCAGTTATTACTATTAGTAATAGTAATAGAAGAGTCCAGTAGAAGCCAAAACTGGCTTTCCTGAGATTTTCTGAAAATCCTACAATATCGCTTGAGTTTTGAACATTTCTTTTCTCTCCTTTTTAGTACGTCATTATTATTATTATTATTATTATTATTATTATTATTATTATTATTATTATTATTATTATTATGCTAAATTTCTCTTTCAATTCTTATGACTCTGTCTTTGTTTGTCGATGAACAATACTACGTTTCTTTCGATTTTAATTCCGCGGCCATTCATTAAAAAATTGAAATGGAATTATTGTCATTCATATTTTCTGATCGCGGAAACTTTATTCTCTCTCTCTCTCTCTCTCTCTCTCTCTCTCTCAGACAGTATAAAAATAATACCTCTCATATCAAACAACTGCAAAACGAAGCCTAAATGAATTGTGGAAGTTTACAGTGGTAGACGCAAAGTGAATTCCTAATGAATAGCCCTGGGATATGAATTGAATAAGAATTGCCTTTGACACCATTTACGCTCGAATACTAACTGATTATATAACATCATGAACTTTCGATTTCATTGTGGCCTCTAGCGACCTTGAAACCAATGTCCGCGGATGGTGTCATAATTGGCAAATTCACTCTATACATTAACGCAGTTTTTTTTTTTTATAGATAGTTTAATCCATACTTGTCCTCACACTAGAAATAACCGATTTTCATATTCGGTGGTCAAGAATTTTGTTTAGTATTATATATTTTATGACAGTGATTTTTTAATTAACTACAACACAAATGAAGTTGATGCA
This sequence comes from Macrobrachium rosenbergii, assembly GCF_040412425.1. Classification (NCBI taxonomy): domain Eukaryota; kingdom Metazoa; phylum Arthropoda; class Malacostraca; order Decapoda; family Palaemonidae; genus Macrobrachium; species Macrobrachium rosenbergii. Next base: position 5,397,558 of record NC_089751.1, read on the forward strand.
GGCACTAAGAATGATGATGTTGGTCAGAGCACAAAAATATATATATATTTTTTGCAGGATGTTGGTTACCTGATCAGATTCGCGAAAAGCTCTTCAATACATTTGCCTGCAATTTGTATGGCTCAGATTACCTGCCATACAAATAGTGCATCACCTAACAGTGTTTTACAAAACCAGGCGGATGAACTAACAGTCTGCAATCTCCAGTTCGCTTCTTTGAATACCGAGAGATAAGAATAGTGTTGTAATACTGAAATCCTTGCGAAAATCTATGTGTATCCATTTACATTTCTGGTTATTTTCTTTCATAAATTTTATGACTGATTATTCATGGAAGAACTTGACAAAAAATATATATAAATGAATGGTGTTTTTACGCTCTGCTGAGCTTTGCTTCGTCTATCTCAAGGAAGAGGTTACAGACTTTGGTCTTACTCCACCCATGCAGATTTTTTCTTCTCATTCTCTCTAGCTCTCTTACTCCCAATCCTCTTTCCTCTCTCACTCCCTGCCTCCCACGCCCCCCCACCCTCTTTCTCTCTCTCTCTCTCTATCTATCTGTATTTTTTCTGCTTTAAGGAGAAAAACCACAATTTCTTACGGCTGAGGAATTTAGGTACTTTCTTTTCTCAAGATAATATTTTATTTTTCTGCTAAATCTCTCTCTCTCTCTCTCTCTCTCTCTCTCTCTCTCTCTCTCTCTCTATATCATGCTATACATATTGTTTCACATCCTCTCTTTCCTTTTTGTACCTTTCCATTTATTCTCTTAATATGAATTTTTCATTTGAGTTTCCTCCTTCCAGTTCCTTATTTCATTTATTTTCTACTGCTCTTTGATGTATTCTACAACGAGGAACTTGAAACGTTGTCACGTATGACCAACACGAAGAACTCGACAGCAGAAAATCACAATGACAACGATTTTGATGGGAATGAAAATTTCCTAAGCACATGAGATAAAAACGATTATTTTTTGCTCTATTAAAACTCAGTTCTTATGGAAAATGCTCGAACAAGAGACGCAACCTTTCTTTCCAGTCTTCTGGATTAAATAGCTGGTTTCTTTGAATGTTACTAAGAATGAGTGAAAACCCCCATTTCAAAGTTGATTATGAACTTTTACAAAATGAATATAATATCATCTATCAGATAACTGGTTCTCCTTTCTATAAAATTGCAGCGAAAAAAAATTTGAGAATAACCTTAAACATTTTAATTTCTTGCGTAAGCTAAGCAAAGACTCTTAAAGTGGTTTTTCTTCAATGACAACTGAACCAGTTACTTGAATGTTGCTTAGGGCAGAGAGCCAGAATAACTCGTTCTAAGAACTAATCAAGCTTCTGAGCGTCTCCGAAAGGCGGTGTCTCTTAAGATACAAGCAAATAGAAAGGAACTGTAATCGACTAAAGAAACAATAGTAATAATAATAATAATAATAATAATAATAATAATAATAATAATAATAATAATAAATAATAATATTAATAGCAGTAGTAATAGTAGTAAAGATAAACGTATTTCTATTTATTTCCATGCATGTTTTTAACAGAATCACATCCCACCACCGTATTAAAATTGCACATTAACAGAGATTTTCAATAACATCTATAAAACAACATCATTGACTGCAATGCCATCACCTCCACCACCTGAAACTTGAATTCTGAAACACGTTTAAAACACGTTTCTGATCCGGCACTTTCGTTCCCTGCATTCGCAAAGAAATTAGTTCCTCAAACCTTCAAGGCATTTCTCGAACAGACAAACACATTTCTTCGCACTATCACACACTCGGCCATATCCGTTGCAGCTGGAAATCATGAATTAGTAGCATATTTACAAACAGATCTGGCTCTCATTCCCTCGTGCAGAAGTAGAATTGGTAGATCATCATGAGGATTCAAATGGTTTACCTTCATGGCGGTAGGATCCAGCAGTCCAAGGAGGAGGAATATGAAATTAATGGATTAGGGATGAGGTTTTTTTTTTTTTAGGGCAGTTGGCGCGCGCAGGTGAGTGCTAGGATCGGTGGAGGATAGTGGGGTAGAGGTAGGGGTGGGGCGCCTCTGGATGGTACGGAGGAGGGGCGTTCGTAAGAGAAGAGGAAGTTCGTAAGAAAGGGAAGGAAAGCCTCACGCGGCTTCGGAAACGTCGGGAATGCCACTCGGTCGACGACTGAAGAGCTGGGAGTGGCCAACCTACCTCTTATACCTTTCTTTGACCACGCCCGGCCTGGTGTCCTCCTGCCCCGGCCGTGTGGGGTGGTACTTGACGTGCGTGAGTGCGTGTGTAGTGTGACCCTATGCCACGCTGTGCCACATAGCCCTCCCCACCCCGCCTTCCCTCTCCTGCCTTCCCATCTTTTCCACACTCTCCCTCCTCTCTTAACCGCAATGACATCTGAGATCGTAGCAAGGGCGGAGAAGGTTATTATTGCTATAGTATACAGGTTTCGTCGGAGGAGGAGGAGGAGGAAGTAATAGATAGAGCAGAGCGGAGATCGCAAATGCTGTCAATTCTCTCATCGAATAATTGATTACTGTCTCAGGAAACCCATTGGGTATGGGCATGACGCTTGAGAGAATTATTGACTAACGAAGTTCCAGTTGCGTAATGATAGGGTGGGGTCTCAGTTTGCCCTGGAAAAGGGGGAACATAAGGGAAGTTGCAGTCACTGATCTCTTGATGGAGGAAGGTAAAAATTAGTTCGTAGGGAGGCTACGAAAGCTAGCACACAGGTGATCCTAAGCTAAAACGCTACAAAAAAATAAGGGGAAACAAGAAAAAAAGAATGTGAATTTCAACTGTAGAGATTTATTTCATAAAGATCTGAATCACCCACAACACTGAAACACAAAGAACTTGCCTTGGTAACGAATGTTTAAACAGCAAAGAATTACCTTGAAAAAATGGGAGCTGATGTGAAAATAATAAGCATAAGAAAGAATAAACGACGCAGAAATAGCGATTGACGTTAAGAGTCCTTTAAAATAACTAAAAGAGTTTTGAAAAAAGGCAAATGATATTCAGAAAATAATCATGAAAAAGAATTAGAGCTTCTAAAACCCCAAAAGAATTGATGAACAAATAATTCGAACGTTACAAGAATAATGAATAGTTAAAAAATGACCTAATAAAACAGACGAATGACTAAAAAGGCACACCCGAGAATGAACGTGTAGATCAAAACCCCTTAAGAATCAGCAGACTGATATTTGATAAAAGTGCAGACCAAAAAATATTCTTAATTATTTGGTGTTTCATCAGACAAGCTATTTTCACTGAACATCCATTGTTGTGAATGAGGATAATAAAATTATAGAGAACAACTAATGTATATAATATCCGATTGCCCAGTCGCTGTATCATGGAATCGGCCAAAACATTTTGTTGATCTACAGAAGAAGGAAGTACAGATTACTGTACTTATATTATGCAATGACAACGTCAACGTAAGTAAACACCGAAACTTTTAGGATAAATGAGTTTCAGAAGGCATTATTATTATTATTATTATTACGTGTAATGAAGATACAATCCTGTGGATGAGGTCAGTAAGCCATGAACCTACATGGCAGGCTTACGCAGAGTAAAAAGTCCATAACTGATAAAGAAGGAACAAAGGAAATGAAGAGAGACGATGAGTTGAACATATTTAGTAGTAAATATAAATAAATATATTTGAGTGTACAACTAACGACAATTAAAAATAAAATCTATATAGGATAATAAATAAATAAATAAGTAAATAAAGAAATAATTGAATAAATAAATACGTAATAAATAGATAAATAAATAAATAAATAAACGTCTGGATTCCTGATAATTCCGTAAAGTCAGGGAACTTAAAACCAAGACAACGGAAAATAAAGGTACAGAGACTATGACACATCCCAAGATCTGGGGACATCGTTTATATGGCAATCTCGTGGCATAAGGTAAGTAAATCTGGCACCTGGGATGACCCAGGGTACTCAAAATGACAGAAAAATTACCCAGTCAACTGAACGAGACAACTGAAACTAGGCCAGGGGATAGGTGCTTCCCTCAGCTCCCGAAAGTGAGAGCTGAATGCGAGGAAAAACACAGGCATCTAAATTAAACGTCTCCTAAAGAGAGCATCTGGGAGAGCAAACGAAAACAGTAATAAAACAACCAAACTTACAGAAAGAACAGTCGCTAAACAGAGTGTTTCTTCCAAGGCCCACTCCACAATGAACAAGTCACGGGTTTAGCTTAGTTACGCAAGTACAAGTCACGGGTTTAGTAAAGTTACGCAAATCTCTACTCTATTTGAATTTCTTTCCTGAGTACTAGGAAACTAGTTTTTTTTTTTTATTGACATTGAAGATAAAAAGCATTGAGAGTGATGATGTCAATGGTGAAGAACTGAAATCTTTAATGGCACCATATAAAAATTCATTAACAGAAGATGATTGAATTGTGAATTAATTACCGAGAAACATCCAGATCATTTAGTCTGGGTTCTGGATACTTTGTTAGCTGACAGACGAGAATGTTATCACCATCTCTCCTCTTGGGAAAAGTAATGAGAATTAGCAATAAATTAGAGAGGAAAATAGAGAATCTAGAGTCTAGAAAGAAACAAGTCGTTTAACACGTGCGGAGGTACTTCAGTGCTTCGTCCGTTGCTTGAACACGTCATAACAATGACACGAGTAAGTAGTGGAAAAAATGCAATAAACGGAAATGCAAATCCATGTTTTTAAGAAAAAGCTAACCTTCCCTAAGAATCACAAAAGCAAGTAAAGTTATGCCAGAAAAAAGCACGAAGGCCAAATTTCCTGAAGACACTAAACCTGTGGCGGGAGTTTTAGTTTCTCTTATCACCTTTAAAGAGAAAAAAATCCGAAGGATAAACAGAATAACTTAGGGACACACACACACACACACACACACACACACACACAGAGAGAGAGAGAGAGAGAGAGAGAGAGAGAGAGAGAGTGTGTGTGAAGATACCGGTTACACTTGAAGTTGTTTTGTAACTTACGGTGGCTTACAATCGTTTTCCTGCAATTATGATGGAGTCCAGTAAGATATCTTAGAGATTTTCTTTTACATTTTTCGGTTTTTTGTTTTATAAACTGATTTGTAGTATCCGTAGTCTACAGAATGTCATCAAATACTTTTCAACAAATTATTGCATCAGAAGTTCTTAAATATCATTAATAGTGACGATTATTAAAAGTGCAAATAATCTTCTTATTTAATTGTTTTCAATGAATTACCTAACTTTCTTTTGCATTATTACGACAAATCCATCACCTAAAGATAACTATTATGATAACTGCTTCACTGCCACGCTTAGTAACCACTTGGAGATAACTCCAGCTGAAAGGAGAAAAATATTCCCTTTTGAGCATATAAAAAATAACAATTTCCATCTTGAAGGTCAAGAAAGATGTGGTTTCAGTGCCATCGTTTTTTTATCATCTGCAGAACAACTGGCGAAAAGTTGCTCTGCGGTTCTCGCTGGACCAGAGGCTAAGCGATGGCATCGCACTTCCGCATCGCAGGTCCTATACAGGAGGTAATGATCCTCTGGAAAAGCTCGAAATACTTTCTGTGTTGGGTGTCCATAGCATTCAACCAACGCCCCTCGGGTTTGGCCTTGACAGCCGTGCTCCGAAGGATGTTTGAGAAAACGCAGAAGCTGTGTAGGAAGTTGAAAAATAATGACAAATGCTGCCGCAAAATGAGAAAAAATGTCATTCCCCGAAAACCTTCTTTCTTTTTTTTTTGGCTTTGCTATTTCTTTGCTTCTAGGACACCATTTTTTTTTCCGTAGCTGTATATTATTTTTAAAAATGTTTACAAATATATTTTTCTCCATACCAGCGATTGTCCAAGCAAGCTACAACAAGACATTGATATGTAAGAAAAGGGTAGGGCGGGGCAGATGAGATGCCTGGGCGCGTACATAGAAAACTCGATGCTAAATTGAAGTACCATTCGTTCAAATACCAACGTATGAAGGTCCCATTCTTATCCTTAGCGTAATCAAACAAGCAGAAAAGTCTTTGTGCAATGAAATGAGACAGAAACATTACACATCTATAACAATAAATGAGGAAAATTTAAGGAGATAAGATGTGGCGGCTGAAAGAGAAGTAAAAGAAATTGATAGACAGAGAGATGCTGAGTTTCCACCCTTGTATCTGATTTTGGTTATAACTGTAGTTTTCAAATTGCAGGTGCTGACGACGTGGAATCAGTACTAAAAGCATCAGTACTGAAAGACTAGACTCCTCTTCATTATCATTATTGTTATAAAAATCGTTTGCCACAACAACAAATCAAAACTATTACTAGTGAATTAACGTTAGATTATGAATGACGGTAAGTTTCCCGTTTGCCAACTTATGGCTCTTACCTAACGTAGTATAAAGAGGCTCCATTAATCGACATTAAAGCAGTAACCCACATTATGCCTGTGATTATATGACCATGAATTCCTTTACAGATTCTGTATAAATCAAGATAGTTCCTTTATTAATGCATCATGATGGCCTCATCGGGAAAAGTTAATAACTGAAATTGATGTAACAAATCTTAAGAATATACGAATGGGAAGTAGAGAATTTATATATATATATATATATATATATATATATATATATATATATATATATATATATATATATATATATATATATATATATATATATATATATATATATATATATATATATATATATTTATATATATGTCACATATTGTTACAAAATGGTATATGAAAAGGGGGCACGAGAACTCCTTGGAATTTTATTTTCTTTAGAGTGTTTCCCGTAACCGTGGTCATTCTTTCTTTTACGCTCTTCCTTTTTCAGATAAAGAAAAATGATAAAATCAGTGATTACAAAACACTTTATGAAAACGGAACAGTATCCTCTTACCTACATCATTTCTTCATCTACTGTACATAAGGAATGGAAACATTCACTGCCATAACTAAAAAGATTATAATTCTAGTGACCTGTTCTTTTCTTAACCATACCATGAAAAATGGGATTAGTCAAAAGTAATTATTCTTTTCTCCAATAATTCAAATAGAAATTGTTACCTTTTACATTTTATTGAAAAATTAAAGAAAACAGGAATCCTTATGCAAATAAACTTCTTGCTGGAAGCAAATTTAGCCAATAATGAATTACCTTTGTGACAACGTTCCCTCAGAGGTGACTGTGGTTTTGAAAACGTGGCTAAGTACTCTCCTCTTACGCTATCTTGTCCTCTTTGGGGTGTTTACCGTTTGTTTCGTATATTTTTCCTTAGAAAACGAGCATGTGGAGTAAACAATTCTAGGAAAATGAAAGTTGATAAAAACGTTCATTATTAAAAAGCTCAGAGCAGTGGAAGCTCTACATTGCTACTAAACTGCTTTGGAATATTTTTTTTATTGGATTACATCGTAATCTATTCAGTTTTCAAGAAGGGCTCTGTCTGATATGCACGATGTGGGATTCAAGAATTCTTTACAAAATTGTGATACGTAATGTTAGTATGATTAAAGCATCCATCATACTGTATTAGATTCAAATTTTCTTGGTAGTATTCGTGATATCATGCTTTAGTTTAATTTCAAGACAGCTATGTTACCTACTATGCATGGAATGGACACTTTATTTGGAACTCAACTTCGAATATTTCAATATTTTTCGCTGAGAAGAATTTTGTTTTCCGTTAAAAGTGAATAAAATAATTTTTTCAATATTTTACCACCATTTCTTTCTTTTTGATGCTGGAAGGTCAAACTCTTCTTTATCACGTTTAGTCGTGCTGCTTTTCAAATTACTCCGATCGAAAAGGAAAATTCAGAGTAAATGGGGGCGTCTAATATTCGCAACGCTATTACCAGTCAGGGTCATTGCCGTGGTGCACGTGCCTTACGGTAATAACCATACGGTCTACTGTGACGAAAGTTTTATTTTGGACTCGAAAAGAAGAAGAAGAAGAAAAAAAGACTGGCGACTCCTCATATTAAAAGACCACAAAAGGGTCTTCGCTTTCCCTAAATGTGCTAGTAATTATCTGAAAAGCTGTTCTTTCAAGTGAATATATAAAGATATGTCTACAGTCGCTGGATAAATGAAGGCAGAGTAGCAAATAATGAAAAAGAAAGACTATGTATGCCTTTTTATAAAAACCATTTTGCAATTGTTACATCTTATTCGATTCCTAACTGACGTTTGAGGATTTATTTTGGTCACAAAGTAGCTTTGATTGAAATTTTGATATATTTAAAAAATTAGCAGTCGTTGTCAATTATACGTACGCATACAACATACAGTATGTAGAATATGGTAGTATGTACTTGTTTATTGTAGACATGCTTACTTTCAACCAGTAAACCTTGTCTCCAAACAACAGATTAGGTGGCCGCAGACTAAATATGTATAAGGATATTCATCTGGGATCTGTTTACAGCAAAACAAGAGCTACTCGTAACCCCAACATCATTCCTTCTGGTACTCGACATGGCAGGTTAATAATTTCATTTTTACATATCAATGCCAGCCTTATTAATTAATTGCATCCATCAGCTGGCGTAATAAAAATGTCATTATTAAAGGTAATAAGTCTATGTCTCAGAATGAAGCTTTCAAAGTTTATTTTGTTGAGTAATTGTTGGTGATCATTTCAAGTCTTCTTTTAAATTTTTTTGTTGAGGTTCAGTTGTTTGACTGCAATTACGGTCCCTTAAGGGCAAAGGGTAATCTTGCATATCTTTAGAATAGTCATTTACTGTACCCTATTAAGGAAACGCTAAATAAAATTTCCACCTAATAAAAGCTAAAATTTTGTCTTAATAATGAAAATATCCCCTATACTTTCTAGTCTTTCCAAACCAAGCTGTTATTTTCCCGTTGCATCAACATTCTTCTCGTTAATTTCAAACCTTGCAGATCACGATTACTCATCTCAGGATACTGGAACCATATAGCACTCCCCACAAGGAAGGGCGAAGTTCTAACAAAAGCTGATATGTGTATTGTAAAGTAACAATGAAGGTATTTGGAACGAAGGGACAAAACATTTATGTTACATTACTTTATTAAACTTAAGTTTGTTTTAAGTTATGATATGGAGATCCCCAGTATACGCTATTAATGCTTTATACCGGTAAAAGAACTGCATAATGCTGTTCTCAGAGAATTGCTGATGAATCAAATTTGTTTTAAGGTCATATCAAGAGGAAAAGTAGATAACCAGGTATTACCTACAAAGTGTGTGCGATTATCGGGTATATATAATCATCATTAACAAAAGATTATCCACATTCAGAATGTTTCCCATACTCGCACCATGATAAAAGAAACCTTTTATAGATTAATAGAAAATTTTGTCTGAGGACCAATAAATATTGTAGCATTAACGAGGGATTTGCCTGAGAAGAATACTCTTATTATTCAGCTCAGTGTGCAGGACAGGCAACTGGAAATAGTGAAAACGATGAAGATTAACTTTCTCTCTACCGTTTTTGAGAATTGGTGGCCGTAACCCTAATTCCCATGCTTTATTTTTCCTGGAGTAAGCCGAAGCTGACTGATTAAAGATATTCATCAGTACTTCTGTTAGAGCTTTGAAATACGAAGACCACTTTTTAACTGGAGAACACGAATTGTAGTGGTCTTGGAAAATATTCCTAATTTCCGTTAGTTTCTGGAGAGATTGAGAGTTGGGGAATGATTGTCAACTATTTTTCCTAGTTGTTTTAATCCTCGTACTGATGAAATTCTGAATATTTATCATAAAATATCTTTGAGTATTTTCCTGTTAACTATAGGTAGTTTAGTCGAATCCCAGTTTGTGACATCCGCTAGCAGAACTTCAGTAGTCAGGAAACAGAAAAAGAACTGACAATTATTGGACTTTTATTTGTAAAGGATAGAAACATTTACTAATTTACTGATTTATTAATTTATTGCCCCAAAGAGGTTCTTTTAGTTTCCTGCCATAATATCAAGACTTGACTTTTATTTAATGATTAATCTTTGCCGGCGATCAGGTAACGTTTGAGTAAGTTCGCCTCCTCTGCGTGACCAGTGTTTCTGTTACGGAGAGAGAGAGAGAGAGAGAGAGAGAGAGAGAGAGAGAGAGAGAGAGAGAGAGAGAGATAAAGGTATATTTCCTGGACACCAAAGGTTAATGGGAGGAATAAAAACCAAGAATAAGAGAGCGATATTTATTTAAGGTTGAAATGGTGCTCAGCCACACGAGGGATCCCAAAATGTGAAGGATTTTCCAAAGGATCTTTTAGGGTTTGAATAGGAAGCTGTCGGAATATTACCTCTGTGGTCGAATGCATATGCTGTGTGGGTGTGTGTACGTGTGAATGAGCGTATGTGTTAGAGAATGCGCCCTGATTTTATCTTGGGCTGTTCAAGAAAGATTTTACTTCAATAGATAAATGTCTTGGAAAATTTTGGTTAATTCTTACGGAATGTTTCTTATTTTATTTATTTACTAATGAAATGTAGAAGCCTGTCTTTGATTTTGCAAAACGAAGTTTTTCTTTAGCTTTCATTCAAAATTCTGATAAAGTGAAACGAGAAGTGAAATCTTAATATTTGTCACTCTAAGAACCTGCCAGGAGATTAATGTCAAAAAATTACTTTTGTCCGTTCTTTTCTGTTTCCTGACGACTGAAGTTCTGCTAGCGAATGTAACGAACTAGGATTCAACTAACTACCTATAGTTAATAGGAAAATACTCGAAGATATTTTATGATAAATATTCAGAATTTCATCAATATATATATATATATATATATATATATATATATATATATATATATATATATATATATATATATATATATATATATACATATACATATACAGTATATATCTTTTCCGGCAGTCCTTAAATTCCCAAGAAAGACTTGATAAACTCACAATAGTTATTTCTTTTGGCATAGCTTCGATGAACCGCCTCAGGGAAGACGAAAAGAAAGAAAATGAAATGGACTACAGCGAAAACATCCTTAGTGTTATACTCATGGAAGCCAACGGCTTCATCCATCTCTGTATTTATTGAGAAATGTTGCCGATTTTGACAGGATATAACCACTCCTTGTGGAACTAAACAGTCTCGGGTGAATTTCAAGACTCGTGTTGAAACCTTCGCGACTCTTGGCTGAACCCCCCCGTTCCTCCCCCTAACCCCCGGTCCTCTATGTACTTCTGGAAGGCGTGCGAGTAGCGTCCTACGTCAAGGTACTGGAGGTGCCATTAACTTCGCAGAAGGAATGAGAAAAAGTCATCACTTGCATGAAGGGAAGAAGGGGCGATATTTTTCAACTAATTTTCGTGACATGTTGATAAATGCACTTGTTCACAAAGTAGTCAGCTAGTAGTTATAATTCATTACTTGTTTTAAACTGTGCTTTGACTTCTATTTATCAGGCCAATTCTCTCTTACTATCTCCTTTGCAACTTGTGCTATGGGCATAGTCTGGCGTTTGTCTAGCCGCATGTGACAAGGTAACTGGAGTTAAATCATAGGTGGTAAGAACTGCTTAGCAATCATAATAACCGCAGAGATATTTTCGCCGATATTTACTCAAAAAGATGTTTAACCCACGTTTCGACAAAATGGGTTTATCATACTTTTTGCGCATAACAGAGATAGCAAGATTTAAATTTTGGTAAGATGAAATCTGACAAGACGTTGTAGGCCTCGATTAAAAAAAATGAAAGTAATCAGTTCTTTAATTTTTGTTGAAGCTGGGTGTATAATTTTGGGAGGGACGTTGACATGTCATCGGTGATGTTTTGGTACTTTTTTTCTTCGTCGTGGTTCTATTTTGTATCCAGTTACGAAGCTCTCAGAGACTGATGAGGAATAAAAACAATAAAAGGGTAAAAAAAAAAAAAAAAAAAAAACAGCACTCTTTAGTGAGAGTGGAGCAATGTCTAGTCATAGCGGTCCTCTTAGTTGTTGGTCAGCTATTTGTAAGGATGTATTATTTTGTGAAAATAAGGATTTACTAAAGTGTTCTGTTACCTTCTAGTTTTCTGTAAAAGTATTGCGCCGGCTTTGTCTGTCCGTCCGCACTTTATTCTGTCCGCGCTTTTTTCTCTCCGCACTTTTTCTGTCCGTCCTCAGATCTTAAAAACTACCAATGCTAGAGGGCTGCAAATTGGTATGCTGATCATCCATCCTTCAATCGTCAAACATACCAAATTGCAGCCCTCTAGCCTCAGTAGTTTTTTATTTTATTTGAGGTTGAAATCAGCCATAATTGTGCGTCTGGCAACGATATAAGCCAGGCCACCGGTTTCACGGGCCGCGGTTCATACAGCGTTATACGAAAACACCGAAAGATAGCTCTATTTTCGGTGGCCTTGATTATACGATGTCTAATCAATTGTGATGAAGAAACTTCGGAGCATATTTTAATTGCTTCTTACGTTTGTAGCTGAACCATAGAAGTTTGAGCGATTTCTGATGTTTGTCTTTCTTTAGTAAGCCTCTCCAAATTAGGTTAATCCAATGAAAAAAGGCCTCTCTAAAATTTCATCTGCTTTCCAAATCTTCAAGATGAACCACAATCATTTTCATTTCTTTTTTTTTTATTGCAAGCCTATAAAATATAACAAAGTTTAGTTTCAGCGATTCTGAAGAAAATAAATGTTAAGTGTGGTCTCTTAGACCACATCTAGCGTCGTTCGCTGTAACAAAGCCTTATTTATCATTCGCAATTCTTAATCTCCCTTAAATTTTAAAATGAAATTGCAATAAATCTGACAGATCACTTACATAGATGTAGTAGCAATGAACAGGCGATAATACGTACAACTATGAACCACTGATATACCTAGCCTCTCAGCAGAGAATACAAATGACTGCTGTTAAGGATTTCTGAAGGAATCATCAGTTTTGTAAGCTTTGTAACTGTAGAGGAGTAAGTTTGAAATAATCGTGCCTTATTTTCATTACTACACATTACGTCAGTCAATACCAAAGCTCTAAAGTTATCTCAGATTTTGATATGTCCAGTTCATTTTGTCTGAATTTTTCCCATAGTTCGTATTTGGAATACTAGTTTGTTCAGTTTCATTTTTCCTATAGAAGAGCCGTTTCAAAGGACTTCAAGGTTTCAGCTCTGACCCTCGTAAATCACTGTCAGTTGTCAGGAATGGCTTTCTACATATGCAAGGAAATACCGTACCATGAACTTGACCAAGCATATAACTAAAAAGTCGGGGATTTTTTTGTGCAGGCGTTCACTAGCCTTGGGTAAAATGTTTTTTTCATTAGAACATGTTTGCCTAGCCTTTTCTTTAATGAAGGCTGAGGAAGTTAGTCGGTACTGGTTTGTCAAACAGTTTTAACTAATTTTGTTTTTTTCAATTTCTTGTGATACATAAGGAATGTATCAGGTTATGAATAACAAGAAACCTTGACTTCACAGAATTCTGAATTCTCCTCATAGTTATTTAAGAAGCAATTTCCAAAGGAATGAGACAAACAGACAGACTGACAGACAAACAGAAATGTTTGGTCAAGGGTCTCAGTAGTCATATCTCCTAATACTACAAGGAGACCCATTAACAAGCTGACAAGTGAAAACGCTTTAAAGTAATTACAGCGTGGATGAATAACATGCCTGTGGTTAACAAAGCGGTTTGTCAAGGAAAGTGAATCCCTGGACCTTAAGCTAGAATGGGAGACCATATATATGGATACGTTTTAGAGGGAAGACTTAGAATTTTGTCCATTTAGTTATTCAACCTTTCTGACATTTTTTAAACCATATATTTCTTTGTATTGCAAACACAGCTGCCAAAGCAACAAACAAAACACGTTCGCTTAGCCATCTGTTGAGATAATAGAATGACGAAGCTCTGCCGCTTAGAACGCAATTAAGACTGACGGCTGTCTTCGACATAACGCTCTCGGAAATTGCGGCCCATAAACCACCCTCATGCTCACACACATACACGCACACACCTACACGCACACACACAGCCAATTAGTTTGTAATAAAAAAGTCTAGGTGACCTCAGTACTTGACATTCGTCAGTGTCAAGGTTTATGACTCCTGTATGCAAGGTTAAGTAGCAATTAATATGTAGATGAATATAGATTGAAGCAGGAGGAAATGATGGTGCGCAGTGTTTTACGGCACTTGAGATGAGTGGCTTATTCTAGTCGCCTTGAAATTAATCATGCAAAACTGCATTTTGTTTGATAACCTCTGATTAGACGGCTAATTAACGGCCATTATCGGTTTCTCGATAATCAGATACAATTTCTTTTCAGTGTATTATTCCACTACCTACATAGTTGAAGATAAAGCATTAACATATTGAAAGAATAAATCTTGGGTGCTATTCAATTATTATGAATGAAAGCTAAATTGTTGTATTAACCACATGGGAACTCTACACCTCTTGAAACCTTCTCGCTCCCGTTGGATCAAATGAAATCTATTAATTCTTAAAAGCTATGGTTCACAATACTGAAGAAACCACTGTTCTTTCTTTGTTATTTGACTTATACGTTTGAGCGGTTCTAAAAGAATCATCTTACTGAAATACAGAATAAACCTATTAATTAAAAATTGAAATACAGTGTAGTTTTATTAACTAAAAGTCCATCAAATGAAAATGAAAATAAAAGCACACACATTCCTGACATTAATTTTTAGAAACTAAAATTGCAAACCAAATCTAAGGGACACAAATTTCGTTGGTTCACTGATACGTCTCCTTTCAAAGCAACCTATGTGGTTTAAATTGAGATTGGGAAGACGAGAGGAAGAACGATTCTAGAGAAAAATGAAACGGACGTTTGGAATTAGGAGTAAAAAATTAAATGATGAAATTAATTTTTCGGTGCCAGTTCAGATTTGCTGCAATGTTTACCTATCCTAGTTTCAAATCTCAATGATCTTTCCCATTTCACCGGATGAGGAACCAGTTTTAAACTGCTTCTCCAGGTGCCGTGGTCGATTGCCTCGATGATAAAGGGCTCGCTTTCTTTTTTCTTTCATGTAACAAAGCAATTTTATTTAAGATCTCTCTTTCGCTCTTTCTCTCTGTCGGTCTTATATAGATTAATGTTATGTTAATGTATCTTTAAATATTTTCGGATTAATAACTATGCTTAACGGTATTTTTACTTTGATCTTCTTTTCTGTACCTGTACAAGACCAGTTTGATCTCGCGATTGTTCTTTTCTTTCTTTACTTTTTGTTATAAATTCTTCACATTTTGCATAAAAATTTGATAGAGTGACGATGAAAAAACATCTGTTATTTTGGCCAGAAAAAGAACGAGATAACTCATTGTGATTTTATATTTTAATAGAAATAAAGTTACTGTATTCTCATATCGGCGATTTATGGTTCTAGAAAGTCCATGTATACTTTATGCATCGCAAACTGTGCTAAATAATTCTCTTCAGTGATGCTGGTGACAGGTATGAAAAATCAATAGCCAATGCTGTGTGAAAAGGAGAAAAATTGTAAACATCCAAGGTTATATAAAAAGAAATTCTCTATATGAGATGAAGTTTCAACGTGAAACTATTTCTGATATGAATATAAAAGCATTAAGAATAAACAGTAGATGTTATACTGAATCTTTACGAATCAGAAAGTTTTTACGGAATAACGCAACTGTTTCCTACACTTCTAATATTTATTGTTGGTTCTACTTTAGATCACGTTCGATTTCTAACCATCATCTGAAGATTAAATATGCAAGTTTTCATATCTACTTGGAAAGCAATATTTAAAAAGATCACTAATATTTAACCTTAACGCCGCAAAAGGCGTGGGAGCTGCTTTCCATATTCAAAATGTATTCCGAATCTAGATGATTGTTATCTGCCAATCACTGGAAGGGCGCCTGGGTATTTTCCTGGGATTTCTCGTCTCCGAGGGCGGGGTCATGCTTCCAATGACCTTCTCTTAATTTCATGGGTGCGAGATGGATCTCTCTCTCTCTCTCTCTCTCTCTCTCTCTCTCTCTCTCTCTCTCTCTCTCTTCTCTTCAAGTTTCGTTGGCTGATTCAACCTTTATTGACCCTTTGTATTAAATCTCCATCACTTCGTCATATATATTTTTCCGCGAACGTTTTCATTTCAGCATTTCACTGTTCATTGCCCATTGAATCCTCGTGGTCTTCCCCTGAATACGTTGTTAGTGACGAATAACACGCCTAAAAGTATCGCAATATTCCCATGAACTTAGATTTCTCCCTCATTCTATCCCTCATTTTTTCTCTGTTGTAGTCTCTCTGACTTCACGATTTGTATCACACTCGTAGTGGTAAGCCTTGCGCATAAATAGCTTGTCAGCCATAAGGGCGTAAATGTAGGTCATTAAGGGCGTAACCTCGCCATTAAGGACACTGCCTCTTTTTCACTTCTTTCGCTCGTTCCCGAGTCACGCGCGGCACTTAAGTGAGAGAAACACCTCAACATTTACATTTCGAGAGCTGAATTTTTTCCTCCGCATCTGTGACGTTACCATAAGGGACTACTCTCAGTCTGCCGACGGAAATCAACCATTTAAACTTTTTGACGGACGAAATGGAAATTTCACTTTTCGAAGGGTTTATTTGTTATTTTCAGATTTCATGGACCAATAATCACCTTACTGATAATAAAAATTGTTGAATTTAGAGATTGTAGTGTAGAAACGAGAAGAAGTACTTAGCTATTTTAATTTTCGTAACCTACTGTAAATCAGGGAGGAGACTGATAAGTCATAAAAGAATAAAAGAATGTAGGAAAATGGGAAAAGGAGGACAAGAAACTCAAAGCAAAGGTATACCCAACAAATACTGGACTTAGATTTGGACATTGTGGAAGAACCGAGACAAAAATCTTGAGTGGTAGAAGACTAGAGGTGACATTTATAATGACGCATCATTCAATAATTGTAGAAATGAAAGTTAGAACAACGTTATTAAAACCTTTGATAAAATCAAAGTGTTTTCGGAATTCTCTGCCTATAACACAGAAGCCTTTTCGTTCTCACTTAATTCAGAAGTGCAGAGTCTGCCACCCTCAGTATATGCCAGATTCAGAGACGTTCGTTTTGCACAGGGAGACATGTCTCGCTTCCAGAATTTCGGACCGATAGGTATGTCTGTACAATTACAATTTGCATGGAAAAAAGTTAGTCTGTAAAATTTTCTTTGTGGAGAAGCGACTAAGCTGGAGTTACCACTCAGATCGAGCTCGGTCATTACAAGAAAAGAAAACGAACAGAGGAAAATTCTCAACATAATGTTGACGTCTGTTTTGTTTTGAACAGAGGTGGGTTAAAGAGTACAGGTAACATAGAACAGTGTTTCTCTCCGGTAACTCCTTTATGTCATCCATGAAGATTCACTGAAATGTCAAGGTGATTTTAAACACTGGCGAGAAAGGGATCAATTTTGATTTTAGTTTATAATCCAAAGACAATTTTCTTTTCAATTAAAATATACCTTCCATTCAACTGAAGATTTTTACCTTGAATAGTTAAGCGGGAAATTAAGAAAATGGGTAAACGTGCTTTCAAGGTACACAGACTGTTTTTTCCTCACAAATCATCATCTGAATCAAAGGTACCTTTGGTAAAAAGATCCCATTATTTCGACATCAGAAACAAGGAATAAAACATCATAAAACTTTGATTGCATTTCTTCTACATTATTTTTTAACCTTATGAAAAGAGAAAATTAACAAGTCAGAGATGACACGAAAACAATTTGAATGAAAGGGGCTTGCAAAGTTGTTGGAAAAACGGAACACAGGAATGCACAGCAAAAGGTGAAACGGACAAAAAAAAAAAAAAAAAAAAAAAAAAATTCGGGGAATCAGTTCTGTCACGTGACAGTTGCATCACGAGGAAACAAAAACACCAGTTCTAAAATCTTTCAGAATTACCGAGCTAGTTAACGTGACCTTTCATGTCCATGAGGCAAGTGAAGATATCATGTCAAGATAATCTTACGGGTTCTTGATAAACTTCAAGGGCGTGAGGCATTTGACTGGATACAGGGTACCTGTGCAGTGCGTCTATTATTCTTCTTGAAATTTTGGCATCTCTTAGTAAAGATTAGATGTTTGGAATAGAAGGAAGAGGAGAGGGAGAAAAGCACATAGAAGAATAAAAGAGGGTGAGGCTGAGCAGATTCAGGAGTAGCAGTAGGAGCAAGAATAGAGGAAGAAAATGAACTAGTTTTGGGAGGCAGGTATGAGAGCGATGGCTTCTTGAAGAATGGAATCTACCCCACGGGCTGACATACCATAACCATTTCTGATTATCGAAGTACTAAGTTCCCATCCTTGGAAATATTACCACTGAGAATCAGCTATGAAGGTCATGAGCACACAACGTTTCTGGGTTCTTTACTGGTGTTTGGAAACCTGTCTAAATATTTTTTTTCAACTTTCCATTGATTCTTTTCTACTGCCTAGCGCATAAATCATGAATGGTCTGTTTACTGCGTTGTGGATTAAAATGAATTCAGAGATGAAGTTTAACCCAAGTAGATCGTGAGCGACTGACCTTCACCGCCTTTTTAAATCCCATTTTTTCCCGGCCTCATTGTTTTTTTGGCGCTTCACTTACGGGGGATCTCTTTGTCTGTCTGTCTGTCTGTCACTCTCCCTCCTGTGACCCTGTCTGTGTGTCTGCTACCACTGGCACCCTTCCGTTACGCTTCTCTCTCTCTCTCTCTCTCTCTCTAAGTGCTCATTCTTGTCACTTCTTTTCATTTAAGACCAGGAAAATCCTGAAAAGTAACCGGCAATAATTATTCTGACAACCAGCATTAAGAATGGAAATTCAATCGAATGATGCTGCTATCTGTGTTAGCATTTCCTTTTTTTCTGCAACAACAGCAGTAATAATAATAATAATAATAATAATAATAATAATAATAATAATAATAATAATAATAATAATAAAAATAATAATAATAATAATAATAATAATAATAATAATAATAATAATAATAATAATAAAACACCAAGTTGAGAATGCAAAATATAAACTCAACAGCATACAGAGTGCCATTAACTATAATAATAATAATAATAATAATAATAATAATAATAATAATAATAATAATAATAATAATAATAATAATAATAATAACTGTCTGGCAACGGCAAGAACGCTTTAGGACAAGCCACAAGGTCTCTTGTTGTTCGACAGTGGAACTTTGGTAGGTGATAATTGAATCAAAATCAACAGGAAAGCAGCCATGCTGGTTTCGTCCCCTTATGATAACAATAATGAATATAGCAGTTTGATAATGGTTATAGCACAAAGGGCAAAAACCTTCCAGGACTTCCGTTGCTTGTCTCTACCCATTCTGTGAAATGTCAGCAATCTGGGCACCAGTCTTTCTAAATTGCTACATGTTCAAAAGCGGATATTGACTGTCATCTCAGATCTGGAGAAAGGAGTCTCATGATTAGAATAATATCTTGTTTTCTTTATTACTTGTTCAAATTAGGATTTCATTAGCTACAGGGGATGAAAATATTTTGTTCTGCAAAGGCAGTTTCATGTAACATACTCTCGATAACTTTTGTTCTTTTGAGTCAGTCAGCTATGGCGACCAGTCACGTGACCAGTGAAAATAATGGGGCGAGTGCCCGACAGCACTCTACCTAAGGTATCGGGATTTGAAATAGGAAGGCGATATTTACATTATGGAATATAAATTTAAGATGGCAACCGGAATTAGAATTATTGCGGGAAGCAGTGAAGGATTCCAAAGTCTGTGCTATACAGCAAAATATCATGGCTTCCAGTTCATTTGTTTCTCATGAAGTATTATTGCAATCATATTTTGCCTTAAAAGGTCAAAGGGTTACAATTCTGCGTAGAAAATGTCTCAGTTCGTCTTCTCCGAAGACCAAGTTGCGCCTTTTTTCAAATTTCGAAATCAAAATGTTAAGTTTCCCATAATTTCTATATTTTTAGAAATTTCATCGGACTGAGCTTTTTCTAAATTTCTATACCAGCACCAGCTGTCATTCCAACAGAGTTTTAGAAGACTCGCTCACCGATTTTCGAGATGTGGAAGTGTGTTGAAGTCTGTCCCAGCTGGCCGCCAGGTTCACTAACTGTCAGATTTAGGCGATATTGAAAATAGGTGCCCTGATCTGGAGTATCGGCGCAAGGGATACAGAAGATATTTTATCAAGACCATTCACCATAAAGTCAAGATGTGACTATGTGGTATATGTAGGTGGCCTGTGCTAATCAGCCCATATGGCTTTTAGCCCTTTTTTTCGGAGCCAAATTTCAAGATTACGGTCAGTGACTTTGCAATTTATTCAGGGAGAAACAATCTTGGGACGGAAAAGTAATAAAAAAAGAATTATTCCCTACAAAAACAGTAAGGGACTAGCAATGCTGGGTTGTCTCATAATGATAATAATTTCACAGTTTAAGGCAGAATACTGATTAATTTACTGTAACTAGTTCCTTCATATACACCCATACTCCATATATGGTTCAAAAAAAAAAAAAAACATTAAAACCATCGCGACGCGGATTCTGAACCGCCATCGGTGTGAGTTAAACGAGGCACTAAATGCTATCACGCATAATGAAGCGAATAGCGTACATTATGCATGACTTCCCTCACCACTTGTGTAGTAGGAAATAGCAGCTTCCTACTTCCTTTCGTGTAAAGATAAGATATTTCGAGAAAGATGCATACGGAAACAGCTGTACTTCCAGGCTTTCACCAACCCCCGCCCCCACCCCTTAATTCCTTGATTGTTTCTGAAATCCTGTTTATTAGGATGGAACAAGATAATGACAACAATAATGAGGAAATCAGGATTTTGTTACTAATATTAATGTGACTGTGGGACTAAGGTGTACATATTTTAATCTGTTTTCTTAGCCGTAAACATAATTTTTAGTAATATTTTTTACTGACAGCTATGTCATTCGTGTTACTCGAAATCAGATGCGTAATTTTGGTATACTTCGACCACAGTTTTGAATAGTGAACAGCTGTGAGAGTTCAAGATTGTCGGAATGGGAACAAATTGAGAACGCAAATGTCATACTCTAGGCGGTAAATTAAAGAAAGACTCAAAAGCAAAAAACGATAATGAGGAGAAATAATAAAATGACTAGATATTATAAAAAAAAAAACCTACAATGAAGAGAATAAGCTTGCGTTAGAGTGGATTATGTTAATAACCATATAAAAGGCTAAAAAATGAATATTATTATGGGTAAACCATGTCAGAGAAATATGAAATTCATTTTTTGGCCCTAACCTGGCTTTTTCCAACTCAAGGACATCAGCCTTCTTAACAGCCCCACGCATAAAGTTCCGCAAGAGACCATAAACATTAAGGAATAAAATTTAAATTGTAATACTTGAAATTAATTTTCACTGTAATTAGCATGGCAAAAACCAATTATTTTACCGAGCGAAACCCTGAAACTATGCGAGTTACAGACTTTCTTATCCCAGCGATGATGTTTTTGGTTTGGTATTTATTAGCCTTTTGACACGATACTGTTCCACGAGTTAAAAAAAAAATGCGGCAAATTGATTGCATCAGTAGCCTTAACTATCATAAGAAACTGTTGTCGTTTTGCACAGTGGGTGCAGATCTGTCATGCTGAAGGTACTTATTGTACTTTCCAAAGAAATAAAGAGTTTGCGTGAGCTAGAAATGGTTCGTAACTTTTACATAAAGCTCGTCCAGACTACAGTGAATAAGAATGTAATATCAGAGGAAATCATCCACGAAGACAATCAGCCACTAAAACTCACACTCTCCCTTTCCTTCCGTCACTTGCACTGATGTATTCAAGCAAAGATGAGACCTGGAAGAGCTCACTATACACCGTCTACACACCTAACTGGTATACATACATTTATATACACGTTTACATATTATACAGTGTGTTAATATGCTGTTATAGTACATTGCAGCTGGTCTGAAAGCTGATAATGTTTAGTAAAAAATACAAAAACTTCCAGAACCCAGCTCTACACACGAGCATTTTCGTCCTGGAGTGACTCATCAAGTAAATCTAACAGAGGTTCAGGGTCACTCCATCTACCAGAACGTTTTTGCGACATGGGCAAACACTCTGATCGTCATCACAGGAGTCACAGCAGTCAAACATTATACTAATCTATTTTTTGTTGCCGTTCTTTTTCTCAGATGCGGAGAATTTTTACTTGCAAGGATGAATGATTTATTACCAAATTAATGGAGTGTATAAGTGGTACTGTAGATAAAATGCTAAGGAAATAATGAGTGTATCACGTAAATTAACAGTATGCAGAACAAAGCCACCGGTCAAACAAGAATTTCAAAAGAAAAACAACCAGAAATTATGTAAGGAAACGCTTATTATTCAGAATTACACAGTTACTCACAGGATATAAATAAAATAATGTACATCATCACAGTGAATCACTCTTCGCCAGTTTCTGATATTAACTTTTCCCGGTTTGAGATTTCTCTCTCTCTCTCTCTCTAAGATAACTGCCTCTTTTCGTCGATAAAATACTTGTATGATTATAATATGCTCATCGGTTTGAATTATATAAGGAACATTTTACTATGGAAGACGTAGTTTAGATGGAAAGATGTTCACATAGACTAAAAGGAAACACAGGAAAAGGTTCCTCAATAAGTGAATTTATAAGGTTATTTATAATTTGGCAACTTGGTTTATAAGTTGAAAGACTTTGAAGGCTTGTTCCTAGGAGCAATGCTATGTATGATTGCTTGTTATCGTTGATTATTCTTCATGATGGTATTAGCAATGGAGACAGTATCAATCTGTCTCATTTAATAAGCATTTATGTAGCCATTTTGGTAGTGAAGAGCTGAAATTCCAAACCTACAGAAATGTTGCTGTCTTAAATTTTAATGATTATTGGTAATTTACACTAGTTTTGACAATATCACTGGCTCTGTATCATGGCCAGTTACTACTGCAGTGTGGGGTCTGCAGTGGGAGGTTGAAACCAACGTTCTTTAGAAGCTTGAATTTCAAGTCAATGGCCCCTGTGTGCTTGTTCCATGTGAATAGGTAAAACTGTACCCATAATCATAGGAATACTAGGCACGATCCCAAGATCCCTGAAAAGGAATCTGGAAAAACTAGATGCCGAAGTAGCTGCAGGACTCATGCAGAAAAGTGTGCTACTAGAAACAGTGCACATAGTGAGAAAAGTGATGGACTCCTAAGGAGACAGGACGCAAGCCGGAACCCCACACTATAAAAACCACCCAGTCGAATAGGATAATAATTGTGATAGACTCCCCCCATAATAAAAATATCATTCCACCTCATTAAGCAGTATTTATATAACCATTTTGTTACTAAGACGCTAACGTTTCAAACACCCATATTGCTCGTTGACTTACTTTTTCACGTTCAGTGATACTTCACGCTTCCTTTCTTATCATAACTACTAAATAAATAAGAAAAAGTAAGCAGCAATAGCAAAAGAGATGTTTTAATAACAAATCTTTTACCTGGTGATAAGTAAAAAACTACTTTTAAAGAAAACAAGAATTGTCGGAAATAAAGTGTCAAAAACACTTCAACTTTCCTTCCTTTTTTCGGAGTAAAAGCAATTATAAATCTGGAGGTCGACCTTCTTTTAGATTAACATAAGGTGGAGGCTTTTGGGGTGACCCGAATGATGCATCTACCAGCAGCAGCACTCTCTCCCACCGTGCCTTCAGCATCCCGGATGCCCCGGGCCATAGTCCTTCGACGACGTCCTTCCCCGGAACATCCGAGGCCTCCATTGTCTCAACCTGACATGTGATTTCCTTTGGTGGTGTTAGTATAGTAACACCTGGGCTGCACAAAGCATACACATAAAAAATGTCATTCGAGGGTGGAGAATGAGAGACACAGACGAAGTGCAATATTGTCGGTTCTTTCTTAAAAATACACAACTTTTTGTTGGTGGGTTGGATATTGCGTTTCAGTGCTCTTTTGGTTTATCATGAATCTTTCGTTGGTGATATCAAGTTTCGTGTATTTAGCATTGTAACCTCACTTGACGTCCTAGCTATTTCTTGTCATATCTACTTCAGAACCATAGCAGGTTCTCTTTCCAGAACGATATGGTTAATCACTTCTCATCTCTTTACAAAATAAAAAAAAAAAATACACTTGAGTAAAACATCGCCGCTCTTTAGTGCTACTAAGGGGCGCCTAATCAAACTTTTAAACATTTAAGGAAGCTCGGACGATAAACTGTTTATTGGCAGTGTAAGCATCGCGTGAATATGTTACAAAATCTATTTGTAACAGCTTGTAAGAAAATAAAAGAACTGTTAAAATCTATATACAAAGAAAGTACTCTGTGTTCTGTGTGCATGTGTTGAATTTTTTTTTTTTTTTAGATTGTGGTGTACAGACAAGCGGAAATAGAAACCTTAGAACGAGAGCACGAAAGAGAGAGAGAAAAAAGAACAAACATTTCGAGGCTCTTAGATACATATTGTCTTGTTCTCTCGCAGGCAATGTTATTAAAGCTTTAAACACGATTTTGTTTACCTTGACACGACCGCAAGGAGTTCCTGTATCGATGTTCAGCTCTGGAGTTAAAGGAAGAGAATAAGTAGAACACAAATACAGTGGTAGCATAAGAAAAATAAAAAAAATACTTCAAAGTTAAATGGTTATTGTAACGGTCCTTTTCCTCCGTTACTAAAAATTAAATAACTCTTATCAAACTCTGTTCACAACCACAAGCTAAGTCCACAGTCAGTGGAATAGCTCTCAAACAATATTAATAGTGCAAAAATCAATTCATGGGGGAAAACGAAACACCACAAAAACACTTAAATTTAATACAAAAATATGCAGATAGAAGTTATTCCTGAACCTCGGAATACAATTATTAATGAACACCAATCAACCTGAAAGATTTGTAAACCAACACACTTACCCAATTAAGACAGAAAAAAGCAAAGATACATCCACAAAGAGAAGGGGGTTCAGATAGGAGAAGGTATTCGGAAAGTAAGAACAACCTATCAATTACAAACTAATTAATCTAGTGATAATTTCCCTCCTCCGAAACACTGGAGCAGTGGCCGTGATCTCCTTAATCATATATTGCTGTCCACCGTAACACTGGAGTTATAGCCGTGATCTTTTCAGATACTTATATGTCTCTGCGTCCAGAGACAAAAGTGAGGGGGTGAAGTGGTGAAGGCAAATGAATATAATTATGGTACTCGATAGGACCCATCCAACAGCGATCCTACGTCCACAAGGATGATCCTCCAGGAAACTCGGGACGTCCAAATGAGACCAATCAAAGATCGCCTGACTAATCCAAAAATATCATTCACTTATACCTTGGCTAAGCGAGAGCCCCTCGACATTTACTGAGCCGAGGGTGAGGCTGGATGAAGTGTAATCCTTTAAATAATAGTCCATCCAAGCAGGCGTTAGGTAGCAAAATCAGCAGTCACCAGGAGTAATAAGGCTCAGAGATCAACTGACTCCTTCAGTCGAAAGAATCTCCGACACCGCCATGGTGACAGCACCACTCGGTCACAAAAATATGAAAAGACAAAATGGTCATTAGTGACAATTACTAAACAGACAAACCACCGGGGAGGAGGAAAACAAACTAAATGGATAATAATACAGTTCATATGCTTTACAAAAACTAGAATAAAATGACTAATTATAAAATAACACAACAAAGTGACATTATTCATATATTTTCTTAACGCTGATCTGACCTTAACACTATTATTTCTTTTTTTAAATTTTATTTGCCAGGAAAAAGGTAGGTCGTGAAGAGAACATGAGAAAAAAGCGGTAACAAACGCTACCACGTTTGTTTTTCGACTTTTAATAACTGCACAGTTTCGTAACAGTTTCATGACCCTACAAAGATTTCTCTTTCACAAATGGCGAGTCCAACCTAGTGTTTTCTTATGCTTCGTCTCCTTCCCGCAACGTAAAAACCTTCTATTTTACTTTCCCATTTTCGTTAACCATGGAATATGATCAAATACACCATCAGTTAATCTTTTTTTTATGATTAAGCCCAATATTTGACTTATTCCTCTTTTCTCTTCTTATATATAAGTTTCCATTATATCCTCTTTCGAAAATTGAGTTTTAAATGTATTTCCAACAATTAATCCCTGTACCTAGGGCCAAGGCGTCTGCACAAAAATGTATTCATTCTTTGCCGCACTGTGTGGTGCAAGACTACCAGATATGGCAGATGTCTGTCAGTTGCTTTTGTATTTAGATCACTTAACGATATACATTTTTGTCTCTCCTCTCCTTCACTTTAATATTCACATCTTAAAAATGGCTCACTTCCTCAATCATATTAGACCTACCGGGTTCACCGGGATCGAGAAGGAAACCAGTATTACAGTTCATAAATTATGCACGCGTTTTCTTATTTCACAGAGGTCTGTATCACATTACTTATTCAAGAGATATATTTTAGTGTTATCTTATTAAACGCAATTTATTGTTTCAGTCTTCCTCTTATCTTCCTTCATACCTTTCCCGTATTTGGAACGACCCCGATAGCATCTTTCATACATGATATTTGCAATTTATACACAGTAATATTAGATCGTGTCGTATAAAATGAATAAATTACTAGTCTCTTATTCAGTGTTTCCTTGTTAATCTGGAAGACGCTGAAGGAGATCGGCTGCTTCTCTTTAGAGCAGAGTTTAATTTTTCCATTCCGGCGTATTAAATATTAAGAAAGGAACCAGGAGACACTGATGTGATTTTTACGAATTACCAAAACAACCTACGATTCTTTTTGAACGAAACTTTAGGAATCGAGAAAATGTTTTTGGTGGTATATGGTAAAATGCAAATAAAACGGTCGTTTACGGAGATTTTAGAATATTGGTCATGATATTAGTTTGTTTTCCATGAAAATCATTATTTTTTTCCCATTGTGTGCAGGTCCTGTGTTGTTTTTCTGTTATGACAAAATCGTTTAGCTGCCAAAACTTCAAATTAACGTACAATCGGAGTGTCGCGTTGAATCTTTTTGACTGCTGCCTAAGGATACATCTCTAAGTATTGCATGGACACATCCGAGGGGTCTGTTGGCAAATAGCAAATAAGAAATATGCCAACCTTTTGATCACTCTCCTTTACCCTGGCTCAAGGATTTCTATAATTCCCTTGGGTTTACAGAATCTCATATGATTCTAATGAAGATTATAAGATGAGTGCTAGTTACTGAATAAGTGGGGCCACAATGCCAACTTAATCTCCCTTGAGCTGCTATAAAGAAAATTGAAATTCGTTTTCGCATCCTAATAAGAATGGAGCAATATGAATATGAAACCTCTGTTGACCTAAGTAGTGACTTAGATACATGCAGTGAGTCACGGCCGAGGGCGAAGTCATGTGGTAGGAAAAAACCTGGGCCCGTATCCTGAAAAAAATCCTTTGTGTTTTTTCGACACAAATATTGAGCTTGTGTATCTGAGGGGCAGTCGTTATTGTGGGCTGCAGAAAAGGGCGTGGCGCAAGTTAGAAAAGGGCGTGGCGAAAGTTACACAAGACGACAGAGATGGTGATAATTGGTATGGGGAGACAGAAGTAAAACATTTAAGCAAACCAAAAGAACAGACAAATACCATGTATTGCAATCTGGAGTAATGCATTCTGAGAAAACCAGGGGGCTCAATTTAAAGATACCAGTGTTGGCAAGGTGAATAAATTTGAACCTTGAATTCAAACCAAACCTTACAGTAGAAGAGAGGATAAACCTTGACACTCTGCTATCGGGACACGTGTTATTCAGACCCATTACTACACCTGAGCTCAAGAAGGCAATGATAACCGCAAGAATTAAAACTCCTGGCATTTGTGGGTATTAAAATTGCTCCAACTGAAACTTCTCCCTACCAACTGTGGGCATATCCTCATAAACATTTATAAATGAATAACAGCAGCCAGATACTTTTCAAAATGAATTGAAGTATTAAAAATGGTATTTTCGGTAAGCCAAATTAGGAGAGAACAGATAAAAACAAAAGAAAGAAACACCGGTCAATCTGCTGATTAGAAACAATATAAAAGATGTGTGAAAAATTCTGGAACGTAAAAGGCAAAACTTAATTGAACATCACAACATTCTCGTTGGGCAACAATTGTTTTTTAGGCGGCTCGTCGCACACAACGCAATTACACGGTTATTGTTATCATCAACAGTATTCAGCGCGGTCAAGACGAGTCTTGAGTGTGCAGATAATGAGTGGAGTGTTGCAGAAAGGAGAAAGATGAAGTACCGGCTTTGAGAGGATTTCAAATTACTGATAGCAGATTGACGGGGATGGAAATAGTATGAATTCTGAAACTGAAGGGGAGAAAAATGATGCTTTCAACCAAAATTATGATACGCAGTGGAAGACTGCAAGACGTGAAGAGGTGCATTATGTTGAGAATTCTGAGAGGAATATTTTGAGTACTTTTGTGAAGCAGCAACGTGATTTGGCTGTGAGCGATTTAATATATATGAAGCATGATAAAACTAAGTTGGGTACGAAAGATAAGAAACAGATAATCATGTTAGCTTCTTTTTTTTTTTGTCAAGGGCATGGTCACATAGAACACAATACTCTGCTAAAGAGAGAAAGGATGTTCCATGCTACTGGAACCGTGCGTTAAATGATCAAATGATCAAATAAGAATTGTCTGTGAATACTGGTTCTGAGTGGTTGTAAATAAAAAGTGATTTCCTAAATATGAAACAGTTGAAGTTAAACGAAGATACCATAATTAATATGGTTATCATAATTAATATGAAGAAAGAAAGTTTTAGCGAAAACATAACCAGCGATACAAAATAAACTAAAATGAGTGTTTTTTTTTTCGAGGTACGTCCCTACAGAGCATTTTCTTTGATGGAGTAAGTCGAGAAAAAAACAAACAAGTAACAGAGTAATCCATACACAAACAAAACAGCGCTCGTAGCCACAAGAGATGTTGAGAAGGCCATTGACACCGTTTAGCACAAAAAAAAAAAAACTCCAGTTCTAACTACACCACTTTACCACACCAATCCCCAAACATTGCGGCACTCCTTTTTGACTTCTCAAAAGCACAGAAAGTTACACTAGCATTCAATAATACAACAGGGAAGACCATTGCGGGATGGAAGTGGGGGAGGCGCATGAGGTTTCTCATTAGGCCTTATATTCCACCATATCTATGTTAATGATCATCTCCTTTCATACAGAATGACACGCGTATAACAATTTGCTGACGACATGGTGCATGTTTTGTGTTGCGGAAGCTCAGGAAAACAAGGTGTTAAACAAGCGACACAAAATCTACAGAAAGAGTTAAATAGACCGGCCAATGAGAGACGGAGTAGCAATGCTCCTTGGGAGCCAGGTAAGTTTCGGGGTCAGCAAGAAAACATAAGTGATATATAAAGCGGAACAAAAAAACAAGATACTAAGTTAGATAGTCAGCAAAACAAGAGATGCAGGAATACACAATACATGTGCTGTCAAAAAGGTAAAATTAAGAATCAAACATCAACGTCGTCTCTCACACGCCCCAACATATGCCTAACTAGCATTGTGTAGAATCACTGTGAGGCCTGCGCTTGAGTATCCATATTTCCAGAGTCAACAAAAAACAAGCTGAATGAACTCAAATTGCAAACAAAACATCCATGAGCTGCGATATGCAAAGACTTAAGGAATGGAAGTCTGTGAGTAATGAAATCAAATGTCCTAGCCAGCAGAGTAGCCAACATAATGTTAAACAAAACTAAAGATATTTACCGTATCCAAAAACATCACATCAGTCACCAAGAATAAATATGTAGACCAAACTCTTACAGAGTCGCCGCAAATAACATGAAAAAGGTTCATGCCACAGAGCAGAAAAATATGAAAATGATAGCAGACATTTACAAGTAGACCTAACTAGAAGCTGTCTACACCAGGCAGAGAATTCAAAACGATACCGACACTCAACAACATAGTAGGTGTACATGGACACTGGAAAAAGCTTATGTCCCCCCGTGGTATATCATTACGTCCAGCTCTAAAGAGGAGAAGAAAATATAAGAAATTAAAAAAATCTAATTATAAGGGGAACACTGCTTGTAGGATTATTTAATGAATTTGTTTGAAAGAAGACAGAAGCAAATAATGATAATAGCCATAATATGCTTTGTTTCAGCCCATGGCCTCACACAAACACAATGCAGATACGTTTCAGGACAAAAGGCAATTCGGCAAAAAAATGACCAGCTAGAAACTATATTCAAATAATAATAACAGTAACAATATCTGTATATGTTTGAGGAGCTTCATTAAAAAGAATGGCCGTCTGGATGCCGAAGAGTTTATGTTGCAGATTCCCAATCTCTCGAACGAGTTTCTTTGGTGCAACAAGTAAATTGTATAAAACTGTCCAAAGTTCATTATTTCCTTGACGTTTCGGTAGTTCTGCAATATAAACTCTACAGCATCCGTAACGGCTATTCTTTTTAATGAAGTTCTTTTGAAAGAAGATGCTCTTCCGAGACACATGTATGGCAATAAAGACTGGCTTACGCAATGCTATTGCAAGGCCCGTGGTTCGATTCCTGTCTGTCAACCACCAAGCCTCAGCTGTAAATGGCTGCCAGCATTTGCTGGGAATCATGGAACAGGGCAAGGCACTATCAACAGCTGGAAGTCGCTACCTTTGTTGGGTATTAGGAATCAGCAAGGAGAATTTGGATATTTAACCAGCTCAGTATCTGATGTCTGGCAGTGTTGATTTAACGTCAAGGAGGATCTATCTCCTTTCAGCAGTAAAGATTATTCACGTTCTAATCCTGTTGTGCTGTCAGTAAAAGTAATGAAGAAGAGGAGATAAATATGCAAGGTTTCAGGCGATGGGCAACACTACGATGTAAAAGGAGGTCGGCAATGGAGGGTGAGACTAAAAGCTGTTGAAGAGGAAGGGTATTATCAGTGATTAATACCAATACATTTTAGTTTATATAAGAATGCATGCGTGCAATTGTGCAAAGTGCGCACGAAAGCGTGTGCTATTCTGTATGTAAATGATTTTTTCTTCTCTTTTTCCACCCTCTAAGAGTCCATACCGCATTTACTGTAACTGTATCTAACAATGATCTCACCCGTTCTATTTTTAACCATATGAAAATAGCCTTCCCTTGCATTATCGTTGAATGGTGTGGGGGCGATTTTGCCTAACCGCAGTCATACTTTATCACTCGAGTCATATGCCAATCCTTTTATGGGGAAAGGTAAAGGCACTCTCTAATCCACTACAAGGTAATTTTCTTTTCGTCCGGGGTTTCTTAGATAAACTAGAAGTCGCCTTGAAAGTGAAAGGAAATTCTACAGCTAATTCCTATAGAACTTGGCTACAAGGACTGTTGCTATGAAAGTGAAAGTGAATCGCGTTGGTATGAACCGGCCCATGCGGATGTACTTGCTTAGACGGTCATCTGTTTCATAAAGACTGCACCAGAGAGAACGGTGTCAGCACAGAGAACATTATTTATCGAGAATCATCTGAATACTATTTAAGGTGTGTTTAAGACATGGTACAAAGGTAAGCGAATCACTTTCAAGGATGCGTCTGGAAACAGAATTCACTGAAAAACACGTGATTTTAACAGATATCCAAAATTTAGACTAGAATTGAAAAAAGTAAAATAAAAAAGACATGGCTGGGAATGTCGTCTGCTGAGAATTTATGACTTCGCTGCATGAAAGTTATAGAAGTCTGTGGGCGCCATGCTTTCTTGACAAATATGCTGAGGTATGACATTAAGATTTTTTCAAGATAACTACAACTTACCATACTACAGCCTTTCACTTACCACTGTCCACACACAGGACCTTAAAAGATGCAGTATAAAAAAAAATTATGATTAATAAATGTAGTCTAAATCGTACTTGATATCCCGCTCAATTCAGGGTTGCACTTCTCTCTCTTTCTTTTTCCCAAAATAGCAACGTTCTGTTTTTCCAAAAGATACTTTTTCTAGTAACCTTAGGAAGAAAAAATCACATTAAGTATAAGAAAAGTAAAATCCTTATATACGATTCCGTTTCCTATTAATGTGAGTGTACATGCGTCTTTCTATATATACAGCATTTTTGGACATCAGGCACAATTATATAAAAACATTCTTAAAAATTTATCTACATAGAGACCTACAATAAAATAAAATACCCTTATATATGCAAAATAAAGTCTAAGGTGTAAGGTCTGAATACTGATGAAAATTCTCCTTAAAGAAAAAATTAATTTTTATTTTACAGATAAGTACCTCAACTGTGCATTTTAAAGTTTATGAAAAATAGATAGGAATTGTTCTGATGTGCATGATTTATTTTCAAATGTTTCTTTTTGTAAATTTTTTGTACATAAATTACATATATAGCATATGTGTTTGTTAGTAAAATGTACTTGATATGATTTTCAAATAAAAGATAAAAGAAAAAGTACAAGCAAGAATTCCCCGCGGTATAATGAGAATTACTTGAACGAACAACAATGCATTCATAAAAAAATAGATTACGTTATGGAAGGTAGACTGTGTGAAATGCCATGAAAATTGATAAAGGATTAAGGAAATTCAGCACTGTAAAGCACAATAAGTTCTCAACCAAAAGCTTGAGTCAGGCTGCCCTAAATTCCGAATCATGCAAATTTGGTCTGCAGAGTCTAATTCAGTCGATAAATTGCCAACATTACCTGGCGTCGCCTAATTAGCAATAGGCCTTGTTACTTGATGCGTTTAATCTGTTGATGTGACCTGCTATGAAGTTACGGTGAAATCAGACGACATAAATTTAAGTGCTAAAATGCAAATAAAATAAAAACTAACAAAGAATATGATTATTTTTATACACTGTATATCTGGATATATATAAATATATAGCGCAGGTTAAGAACCACCACATTTTATTTGCGACGCTTTTCCTACTGAGACTGAGATTTCCAAAACATCTGTCTACTTACACTATAAATATATATATATATATATATATATATATATATATATATATATATATATATATATATATATATATATATATATATATATATATATATATATATATGTATGTATATGTATATATATATATATATATATATATATATATATATATATATATATATATATATATATATATATATATATATATATATATATATATATATATATATATATATATATATATATATATATATATATATATATATACATATACCGCAAATGCAAACCTGGGTATATTGTGCTTATTCTTTAAAGGTAATTGGAAAGATTTTATAAGCTAGACTTTTTTTCGCAGTTTCAAGACAAATGTTAGAACCTTAGGCCTTACTTTGCATTTACGACATTTTATTTATTTGAACCCCTTTGCATATAATTTTCTCAGCGTCTTATTACATCACATGGTGTTACGGATGACTGCCGTGTGTTGAGTTGACTTTTTAATAACAATGGAACACCAACTGCAACAACTGATTCGAACGTGTTGCTCGCGAGCACCCGTTCTTTAATTTAAAGGTCCGTCTGAGAAAGAGAAAACGACGTTGAACTGCTGAACATGAGAGTACAATCAAGCACAGATGCCAGTGTTCCATTATCGCTAATTTTAGTCAATAGTTTTTGCAATTTTGTTGTTTTTAAATCACAACCTGTTAATGTACTTAAATGCATAATGTTCCATCGAGTTAAAGGAGCAGTTAGCTTTACAAAACAATCCGTTTTCGGAATCATTTTAAAATATGAACCTCGATTTTGGAGAATATGCTTTTCCATTCTAGTTCAGTTGTAAAATCTAGTGCAATACAAAAGACCATTAAAGTAATCCAAGCACCTTCCTCTACGTTATGTATTTGGAGAGAGAGAGAGAGAGAGAGAGAGAGAGAGAGAGAGAGAGAGAGAGAGAGAGAGAGAGAGAGCTGCAGCTATGCTCAGCTATTTGTTCTTTGTTTTTGGTTTCCTCTTCTCAGTTTTGTTATTAAATACAGTTTTGTTAGTAAATACAATTAAATACAATAAACGTACTCATGACGGTCTGTGGCCAGTGGGGTCATGAGTTTCATCTTACAACGCTTCCTCACTTCATTGGAATAACTGATACAACTTGGGAAGAACAACGTGTCATATCGTGATCAGCTGGTGACATTATTCAGTCACAAGATATAACCAGTAGGAATTGTCACGTGTCATATCTTTATTGGTTGACGTGATCAGAGTGATATGACTGGTAAATGTGAAAATGCTGAGGCATGAAAACTTCGAAACATAATTATCTATAACAGTGCCAATGTCTGTTTCTTTTCAGCTTATACTCTCTTCCAAAGGTACTGTGTGTTACCCAGGCCACCGGTTGCCTTGATGTTACAGGCTGTTCAGAAGCAAAAGCCAGCAGTCGGACCAGTTTAATCTAAGACAGGCGGGCGAAATAACAATCACGGAGGGGTGGGGCGGGGAGAAAAAGCAGGTAGGTGAGGGGAGAAGGATAAGGAAAAGGAAGGTATGCATTGGATGTGATTTGACGGGTAGGAGAGTGGTGGGATGGGTATTAGCAAAAAGAAGAAGACTTTTTGCTCTAAAACTTAAAACAACACTGTGATTGGCTCTTACTGGCGAAACCACCGGTCGTTCCGAAAGCAAACGGCAGTTAACGCATCTCTTCTTATGACTTTTAGTAATCGAATCCTACCAACTCTGAGATTTTATGTCAAGAAGCCTTTGATACGTCTTTATAAAGGATAATTATTAGGCCTTATGTCATCTCTCCTTTCCTACCGAAGGAGGAAGTGAAAGAGGCAATAACAATTACAATAGAACTGTAATATTGTTCTGAAACACAAATGGTAAATTCTTTCAAAATCCTCGTTAAAATATCTTAATCGAGCTAGTCAATAAAACTACTGCTGAAACTGTAATATTTCTTATTTTTTATGACCTACTAGCTTTACTTCAGTACTAACTTGACGATCTGTTTTTAGCCGAATAGGTATATCTTTCTTTTTATTTATGTTTCTTTATTTTGGTTTTGACTGGATTAACAATAAACTACGATAATGTACTTTTACAAAACTACCGGCTGAAAGAATAGTATAAAGTTCATCATGATGACTAAATTATATCTTTAGCACCTTGATAAATAAAGCGAAAATGGATGGAGGGAAAGGCAAAACAATAAAGAACGATGGTGTACAAATTTACGATAAGCTTCAGTCAATTACCGTTGCCTCATTCAAACATCGCATTATTGTATACGAAATGATGACTATTGTATTTAGCTTGTTCCATGTGAATGACTACACATTTTGAGTGATATCAATTACCATGTTTTTAACTATTTTTAAAAATTAGCCGTAAAGATATTTTTAAAAATTACAGTTCTAAATTGAATTCTGAACTACAGGGAAAAGTAGGTGTCGGTATCCGAAGTTGTCATTTTATCATTCGTTAAGAATATTTCAGCTCTTTTTATGGTTATGTATGAAAATGGAAGGCCATTCTCACAATAATTAAAATGCTTAGTAACTTGTAGAGTTTAGCAAATATTACTATAAACAATCAACAAACGAACGAACAAAAATAGAAAGGAAAATTGTAAGATATTAATAGCATCAGATGTTCAAACATTAACTCCTGGTTGATTCTAATAATCACGAATATCATTCTTCTTCCAAACCGGATATAGCTCTCTTCTATAAAGATTTATCGTTTCTGAAGATAGACCGACGTCAAGTTGCTATTTTTATGATTTTCCAATGGACGCATCCTTCCTGGACACATCCCAACGGATCATATTCAGTGCTTAACCCACTGATGTTACGCGGGAGAAGGAGCGCCAAAAATCAATCAAAACATACGCATGATCAAATAAAAAAAAAAAAGCGAAAACAAACGCCAGGGTACTCGAAGGGTAGCACCTAACATAATTAACCATTCATTCCCATACATACAATACGAATATTTCTTAAGCTCTTTTCCTTGACTTTTGGAGAACTCAGTCTACACAAACCTCACATATCGACCCTGTGCTAAGTTCGAACAATGGTTGGAAGAACCTTCAAAGGTTACATCTAATCGCCGTAACGGCAATTTATTCAGAGAAACATTAGACTACAATGGTAGTCATCGCTCTTCGATGGGCCGTTACTGACAGGGACCTAAGCAGTTTGTCTTTCAGATCATCTTCTTTTACCTTTTTCTAGTGTTTTACGTTTTACGTCTGAGGATTTTTTTTTTTTTTTTTTATTTCTGTGAGACCTAGTTGTGCTACGCGTCTTTTACCGTCATCACATCCGAACTCAAAACCACTTTCGTTTTGCGTGTCTTTCTCACCTGATACTACGCGCGTTTTGTACATTTCACACACCGTCACTACAATAACCGTTAGTTTCAGGTCGGTTTATGCAAATTACAGTTCGATCTATATATTCGCATTGTCACAGCATGCTGCTGATAAGACCCAGTTCTCACGAATTGAAAAGTAAAGTAGAAGATTCATACTGCGCTTCTTGTGAGGGTCACGAACTACACCGTGTTCAAAGGAATGTTCCCACAACATATCAAATGTCTTCGTTACAAAACGAGGAAGTAAGGGAAAATCATTCGTAATTTGAGAAGACACCAGAATTATTGGGAAAGGTCAATACTGTGATTTATGAGTCATTACTGAGCGGTCTCCTGTCATCACTTCAGTCAGCATCGCCAATTAGGAGGAATTCAAGAACTAGTACCTGAACGATTAGGCTGAATCGTACATACTGCTCTCTACATCCATTCTGGCATATACCCACTGGGTATATAAGAGAAGAAAGTGAGGGAAACAGTTATGGGGGAAGGAGTAGGTGCTCCTTCATAAGACCAGTATTATGGATTTTTTTTTTTTTTTTATTAAATGAAAGGTGCAGTGGAAACCAGATGCGTTTCTAATGACAGAGTTCGTAACTGCTGCACTATTGCCACATTACTGAAGACCACTCCTCTCGATCAGGAGTTGAGAGAATGGCTCACTCTCTCTCTCTCTCTCTCTCTCTATCAACATGACTTTTCCCCTGAAGTAGGTGACTAAATTACAAGCCAAAAGCGATCACTGACCCTTCCATCCTGTAATCGCTGAATACAAGGATGAACCGATTCACAGAAAAAACGCGTAAATGAACCGGCAATAATAATAATAATAATAATAATAATAATAATAATAATAATAATAATAATAATAATAATTTAGAGATATATTGCTGCTAAAGCAAACACTGAATCCACAGCATGTGATTTATTACAATTAGGACAATCGCCAGCATATTTCCCACTTGGCTATCTTCAATGAACTTTATTTCAGTATGAAAGATTTCTGATAAACTTCAGTGTCTTTGCCACTGAAATTATTCCGTGTTATTCGCTTTGCATATCTTCTGCTTTCATAATTGTTTTGAGGAGACGCGATGTCACACATAACACTGTCAATGGGCGTGTTTCCCTTTGCTGCAGAGATATGAAACATTCTGCGTGACAATATTATGCTTCTAAGTTGAAGCAAAACTTCTGTTTTTCTGTAAAGTGCTACGCCCCTGGACGTTATGTTTCAGGCTTACTTGATTCTAGATCCCGTTTACTTATGTATAAATTAATTTGTGATTAATTTGTTATTTATTCGGTTGTTGTTCATATCTACATTTTACTGCACTTCCATTACCTTTGAGTTATAAACCCCCCTTTACGGGTATTTTATATTTCAAGTCATTACTTCGTAAATAAGTGGCACCTTTGTCTCGTTCAATATGGATCTTCGTTAAGGATATAATAATAATAATAATAATAATAATAATAATAATAATAATAATAATAATAATAATAATAATAATAATAATATCCACCATGATAGCAAACCTCTACTGGAATGTTATGAATGCTTGACACAATTGATATAAGCCTGAGGTTGGACTGAAATAAATTTAGGCGAAACTGAGTCATTTTCTTTTCGTTATTTTTATAAATGTGTAAGATTGACCACTGGAAAACGCACTGGGTGATTTCACCTTATATTATCTTCATTCCGGCTAAGTGTGCTACTCGTATCACTTGTTTTCTAGTCATTCAAGTGGCTTCAACACAATCACAAACGTGTTTATAAATGTCCGCATTTATGAAGTATTTATCCTGCAAACACTTCCCTATGTATGTGTATATATACATACATATATATATATATATATATGTATATATATATATATATATATATATATATATATATATATATATGTATATATATATTATATATATATATATATATATATATATATATATATATATATATATATATATATATATATATATATATATATATATATATATATATATATATATATATAGCCGTTTGTAGTGTTACAACTATGGCAGAAAAAGGCATAATACTGACAACTTGAACCCAAAATGCTAGAGAGAGAGAATGAAAGGTAACACCTTCTGAATGTTTACGACATACAAAAGGAAAGTGTTTACGAGGAGAATGCAAAATTCAAGAATGGGTTTACCGAGCCCAGGGGGCATTTTTCAGGTAAAGGCGTGTCTTAATCTGGAGCAAAAACAGCAAAGTAGGATGATGAAACGGGAAGACTTACTAAAGGTAAAACGGATATTGCCTGACAGGCAGGGGAACAAGAGAAGACGAGACTGTTTTTGTGAAGGAGAGGATGGCTTGGTTAAAAAAAAAAGAAAAAAAGACGAGAAATGGAAATAAATGAAACAAAAAATGTTCCAGTGAACTGTACTGGAGGAAGGTGCAGGTAAAGAGAAAACTTAATCAGCATATGGATCTTGGAATAAAAAAAGCAAATAGCGAGTTGGTGTTTGAAAAGAATGCAAATTTGTACATTAGGTATTTTAAATTGTTCAGGATACAAGAAGGATCGATATGAATGAAAGAGTAATTAGGATTAATGTGAATGTGAAAGTGCATTTGGAAATGAGTGTAGAGGTACCAGACCCTGATGGGTTTACAAATGATATGCAACATTATCTTGGTGATAGAATAATGAACGATTGAATAGTATGTGCAAGGTATGTGTGGAAGAGGGAAGGGCTCTAAAAGAATGAGTGAAGGAAGTATTTGTTCTCAAGTATAACAGAAAAGGAGTTAGGGATGAATGTAAGAATTATAGAAGCATTCCATTAAAAATTATAGCTGGAAAGGTGTGAAGCACCAGTTTAATTGTAAAACAAGTACAAATGATTAGAGTATTGATAAATGAAGAGCAATAGGCGTTTAGAAAAGGAGGCGGGTGCGTGGATGAAACATTTTTTATGAAACAGTGATAGAACTGACAGCGATGCAACATGGAAGGAGTCAAAGATGTATAGTGACTGGTTAAATGTAAAGTAGGCCTAAGGCAAGGATGTGCTAACTTCCAACTTCCAAGGCTATTTAATATTTCCATAAATGGAATACTGGAAGAAATAGGATTAAGGACAAGAGGGTTAAAGTATCTAGTCACAAAATGATTTTCTATATTTACTCGCAAATTATGTTCTACAAATCTTTCATTCATGTATATGAGAATGTTTCTTCTCAGTGTATGACATACATACATATACACATTCTTTTTCTAATTATGCAAGTTTTCCCCCCAAGACAGTGTTGCTCCCCAAGGGTTTGAGTATCCAGTTCTCCGTAAGTCCCCTTGGGATGAGATTCCAGAAACTCACTACAGTAGACTACCTACACAGTATAAAAATCACTTTTCCCGCCAACAAAAGCATCACGGATTTTTAGAATACACACACACACATATATGGAGAGAGAGAGAGAGAGAGAGAGAGAGAGAGAGAGAGAGAGAGAGAGAGAGAGAGAGAGAGAGAGAGAGTAATTACCACATCCGCTTTACTAACGAAAGGATTGACCTTCGAATCCAGAGCGAGGATGGAACGATATGGGCAGCTTCACTGAAGCAACAGTGTCACTGCTGGGTCGCTGCAATGGATCGAGAGGGTCATGATGCTAAGGACTTCATCACGAAATGTAGCTGAAACATCGGAAATGTAATACCTCTCAGAGTTAACACCTCTAATTTAAAATTAAAGAAGCCATGAAGACAAATTGCATAACATAAGCAGCGATGGATGCACCGAAAGGGTAAGAAATATAATGTTACAAAGACGTAAGAAGGTTAAGGTAGGTGAAAATACGGAGTCAAATGATTTGAGATGTTCTGGTCACATAGAGAGAGCAGAGTACAATAATTTTTATATATATATATATATATATATATATATATATATATATATATATATATATATATATATATATATATATATAGGACTGGTATATATTTGAGTTCAGCATCCCACCTTACTGAATCGCAGAATTATAAAATTTCTGTATATTAGTTTTCCCCTCAGGGCATAATATTTCTTGAAGTGTGTTAGTTATAAATATCTAGGCCAAGCTTTAATTCAATAAATTTTTAGGTCTGGGTAAAAGAAAGGGGGACAATAAGTATCAAGAGACAGAACACTCCAGCTAGGAATTCGTTTTGAAAGACTCTTCTTTCAAAAAGGCGAATCGCTTAATGGCCAGAGTTTCAGAAAATTATCTGAAGGTTATCCACTTCCAATTGAATGAGCTTAGTAGGTGAGCCATTGTAATTGGTAATCACTACAGGGCTTCCGTTCTTCTATACGTAAAACCATAATTTGCCCGAGAAAGTAAAAGGTAAATTATATAGGTTTCGTCTGTTACAATAAAATGATGAAAAAGTATATCTTAGTTTAACCAGACCACTGAGCTGATTAACAGCTCTCCTAGGGCTGGCCCGAAGGATTAGATTTATTTAATTTGGCTAAGAACCAACTGGTTACCTAGCAACGGGACCTACAGCTTGCTGTGGAATCCGAACCACATTATGCAGAGAAATGAATTTCTATCACCAGAAATAAATTCCTCTAATTCTTCATTTGCCGGTCGGAGAGTCGAACGTTGGGCCAACAGCGTGCTAGCCGAGAGCTCTACCAACCCTACCAACGAAGAACTATAAAATGATGAAGAAAAGGTCTATAAGAAAGAAGAGCTTTAAATGCGCTGAGCTTTAGTATTGAAAAGGGTGGCCATAATATTAGTCATTTCTCCCTCAAACCTGCATGATTGCACCTCCGGTGAGGTCACCCATTGACCTCTCTTCCCACCCTACCTCACGTCGCAGCCTTTAACTGCCGGTTAAAGAGGAAACCGCAAAGTGACAATTCAGCTCAGGATGTCATAATAACTTCGTGTGTATGGGAGGCATAAGAGAGTCAGAGTCTTTCTTTGTCTCTTCAGTCGGTTTTTTGCTCGATTTTATGGCTGTTTAATCTTGAGCTGATGGTTCATAAATGTTTTAATCTATTTTACGTTTGGAATAACAATAAAGATATTCGTGGTGATAATGATGACGATGATAAAGACAGTAGTTGTAAAGATAATTACGGCAATATCATTGCCACTGCTATATCTTATCTTCTTAATTACTAGAAATAAAAGTGGCTTCTACAGACAAGAATACTCAAGGTGATAAATTAAAAAAACGATCTTATAGTTCAATATTCATGTTTTACCTTCATTTTTGTATGAATGCGTTTTTTTAGTTTGCGTGATTTCAAGTGTCTCCCTGCTTTTAGCACGAAATCTTAGTGTAATGAGTGTTTTTTCATAAATTTAAGCAGTGACAATTAAAAAAAAAAAAAGGTCCCTTGCTCAGTTTAGATAAGATGGTATATGCCAGAGGGATTTACTATCGGGATTATTTCTATCACATCTGCATGACTTTGGATAAGTTCTGATTCGTTTAATAATTAAGAAAAACGACCAGGCAGGTTTGTTCCCTTTAAGAAAGATGAAAACACTCCGGTAGTTGGATTCACTAGGATAGGTTATTTTCCCTTGTGCGACCCTGGCTAGCTAGAGCGTTGACATCGTTTACTTATCATAATTTAGGAGCAGTCATGTCTGCTATCCTACGATGGTTCCTTAGACACTGAGGTTGCAATACAGGTTTCTTTCTGTAAATCTGACTTTCCTTTTCTTTTCCAGCCCAGTAGTTAATAACTAACTCTCCTGCTCTGAATACTGGCAAAACCTTGGTTCTGATGGCAACCCTTCTCTGTATCTCAAGGAGTTTGCAGGTGAGCTTGCCTCGTTATTTTGTCATCCTGTTCATCTTATCTTCTATTTAACACTCTTTATCACAAAAACTCTCTTGCACACCTCTTTTCTGGAACGGTTGCTAACCATTGTCATGCTGGTCATCTTTTAGGACACTGAATCTCACAGATTTCTCTCTAAACATTTGTAGCCTCAGTAAGACAACAGAACCTTGCTCACAGCTGCTTTCCTCACTCAGGAGCATTGGGAGCTCTATATTATTGCTCTTGTTACCTCTAGGCTTTAACCAGGACCTGGCATAAGGCCTTGTTTAAAAGTATAATCATCAGCCATTCAATCATCTATCCATTCATAAGCTTGGAGCATAAATACACAATATAATTAGGACTTTATTCCATAAGCATATACATACAATTATCTGCATTTGGGCATATACCAATTCTCTCTATCTGTCTACAAAAAAGCAAAGGGAGACAGACAAACAGAGAGAGAGAGAGAGAGAGAGAGAGAGAGAGAGAGAGAGAGAGAGAGAGAGAGAGAGAGAGAGAGAGAGAGAGCATTCACTACATCCAAGAAGTGTGCCATCCATAGAAAAGAATGCAGGACATACTTAAAATTCGTAGAAAGTAGTAATATAAAGACGCTTTCGAAACCCAGCACACCCTTTCCGGTAAAAGGATCAAAATAAAATCTAACCTACAAGTTTTAAAGACATTGGATGAGAATTTAGGCAAACCGCCATTATGACATCAAAAGGTTTTTATCTTAGCTGTAAATCTGCTGGAAGAGGTGATCAGATGTCCCATACGGCGGAGAAAGACTCAATAAAGTTTTTTATATCTCTGTTTTTCTCAGTTTGTGGCAAAGGAGAGAGGAAGGCTTTACTGGACGCGTCTTCGACTATTTCTTATTTATCCGTCAACTTTTCTTCTGTCAGTTTTACATTAGCTTGTTTATTTGACTAGTCATCACGACTACAGCATTTCTAGTCACGAGTAGTCTTTGAAATAATGGATTTTTAAGTGATCTATTGAACTCCCTAAGAAATGTTCGATCACTGGAGTGCGTTCACTCTTCTTCTCGTGGCGCTGATCAAGAAAACGTGAACAGCAAAACGTAACGCGTCAGTAAGTATACTGACAATCCATAATTAGTGGCTTCATCACATTCTGCCTTGAACTGGTTTTACTCATCAAATGTAGAGTAGAAAATTAAAAGAAGCACATCGTCTCGCCATATAGAGTACACGAACAGCGGATGACCTCGCACAAAACATAACTGATGCAACAAGTGGTCAAGTTACGCGGATGCGTTTCCTTTCCGAAACATAGTTATCTTACGTAACATTGCGCAAAGGTAGGTCTGAGAGTCAAACTTATTGGGTCAAACTTCAGTTTTCGTATTCGTTCTACATTCGATACTATAATAACATCAACTATTTTCATCTATTGCGCCATTTTTAGTACGATCATCGCCAAAATTCTTGTACAAGTCTGGGTGAGTGAGACGTTAAAAACTGTTATTATTATGGATTCCCCTTCGCAGGCAATTTTTCCTGCTGTGAATTTTATTTTCATTATTAATCTATACGAATAACCTAAATGAATTTAAGTACAAATCAGAATTAGCGTGACTAAGACTGAGATTTTAACTAATTCAG
The DNA here is from genome assembly GCF_040412425.1 of Macrobrachium rosenbergii. Classification (NCBI taxonomy): domain Eukaryota; kingdom Metazoa; phylum Arthropoda; class Malacostraca; order Decapoda; family Palaemonidae; genus Macrobrachium; species Macrobrachium rosenbergii. Next base: position 5,441,405 of record NC_089751.1, read on the forward strand.
ATTGTTCTGTTAATTGCATTAGTGTGATTCTAAACTTAGCTCTTATAATTTTCATAACTTATATAAGTTGTATACTGCATGCAGATATAATTTTCCATAAGATTTTCCGCTAAAACCATTTGTACTTCAGAGAAACTTTCCATTAAATAGTTTTTGTCTTTCTTTTTTATAAGAAACAATTTTGAGCAACTTCAGTATAAGTACGAGAAATCCACGACGTTCTGCCAAGAACATCATAATTCAACTTTATTTCGAGAAATTGATATCGAGAGAAATTTTACGAATGTTAAACTGGATGTTAAAGAAAAATAAGACATCTAAGATGGTGACAAAATAAATAAATGCTTTGTCCTTTTTTGGTGGAATAATAATAATAATAATAATAATAATAATAATAATAATAATAATTGCCATTATCGTCTTCCTACAAGCAACAACCTTAATAATAGTAACAATATCTGTCATCATCGTCCTTCTAGCAATAATGATAATTATAATGGCACTTAACAGCAAGCATAAACCTGCTACTGGCCATTCCTGTGCAATCATACTTTTATCCTCCAGAACTAGTTACTCTTCATGATCCACGAGAAATCCATGTTGAGAAAGGTAATAAGTAAAAAAACTTGAATATGGTTACGGAATATATGAGTAGGGAGAGGCCTGTGTTATAATTTCTTCAATGATGCGATTGTTAAAAAGAGCTGGTTTCCTTGGAAGAAACTGTCAAATCTATATTAATGTCCATCAAGAAATAACATCTGGAGGTGGTCACACAGTGACTGTTTTCATCTGGTTTCATCGGATTCCGCCAACTAATTCTTGAGGTATCCTGTTATACGACACAGCCAAAATGATCTCACACTTCGGCGAAGGGGAAATAACAGGAACATCTGTAGAGAGCAGGCCTCCTCCAAATCACGCGAAGCTCCTCCTCCCCCCCGCCCCCCGTCAAGACAGTAAATATGAAGTTTGACCTTGTCCACTGATCCTTTGTTTATGAAAACAATCAAAATCATCACTGAACATTGTTTATTTCATCAATATCTAAACAATACCCATCGGCCCCCATTAGTGTTGTTTATAATTTGGTAGGAGACATACACCTCAAGACCTTGTTTGCGCCGTTGAGCTTTTCTTCCTCGAGGTTATGCTCGAATAGGCCCATGACACATAAAAATAATACGTGCTAGAAACATTCGAGTGATATAATTGATATGTAGCCTTTTTACAATGTTCAGAATTATTCAACCATCCTTATACTTAATAATGTGGCAGATGGGTCTCCGTGGGTAGGCCTACATATTGTCCAGCCTTCATCAATATGTGATGGAGCTAATCGTCTGGGGGAGGTTGCCTCTGATAACCACAACCACGATCCACCGTAATACGTTCACCGTCTCGCTATCTTTGTAGGCACAAACCGACAATCAGACAGGCAGACATATAAGAAGCCATAAACACTAATTAAAAAAAGAAGCATCAAGGGGCATAATCTAAGATGAAAGTCTTCTAAAGAAGCCCTCTAAGTAGAGATGACAGCAGGTCCGAAAGTAGCCTCTTGAATGCACGAACAGAATGAGGACAGAAAACCGGATCACTTAACAATCTACATTGCCTCACTTTAGCTACCTTTCCCGACCTACATACGAGGGAAGCAATTAGACGGGTACGGGAAACAGGATGTCTGGTGATGACCAGCCGGCCCCTCCTCTCTCTCACCCTATCTCTCTCTTTTCAATCTTGGCATCGTTTGAACATAGCGTTTTTTAAGACTTTTTCACATCTTTCCGTGATCTTAGTCACAGTCTTATATTGTATTTACTAAAGTTCATAATAGTTATTTAAGTGATACTAGTGCACCGATGAGCTGCTCTGCGAAAAGAATTAATCGTTAATAAGTATGAGGTAAAAGTATGAGGTAAAAGTATGATGTTTCGAAGCTGCAAGAGGCCGCAGAGCTGGTTTGTCGTAAAAAAGAGAATCAAGGGAAAATAAATCTCTGTGGCATCGAGTTCATAAAGAAGTTGTATTTTACAGAAGAGTGACCTGGACATATTTCAAGAGGAGGGTGGTATTTAGAAGCAGTATATTTCTATCTTCCTTTGTGAAAAACAACGTATTTACGTCACCGTTATCAAATAAACTCGCATACGGGTAAACTTTACCCTCCCAGGTTAACCATCAGAGTAATCGATTTACTATGCAAATGTACATATTGCAACATACCACATAATCATCAGTTCTGCCATGATGAATATTAGTATACAACCTGATGTCATATTATTTTGACTAATATAAAGGCGAACAGCTTTCTAAATAGCTGAAAACTGGAAGCACAAGGAAAACCTTTTTAGTTGGGACTAAAACTAAGCCAGTATAACACGCCAAAAATAAAATTATGATTCATCACAAAACAAGCGAGCCCTAGTTTACACAATCACTCATACATGTATCGTGTATCGCTGGAAATTTGACCCTGCTAAATTAAGGTCTTTACATGGGTATTTCGCCTCTTCAAATACATTTGTAGAAAACCAACAAAGAGTCGCATAGTAGGAACTGTGTTTCTTTTACTCCTATCCGGGTAGATCAAGAAAATTTAAATAATATTTCAATTGGTGCCAAATATATTTGGCAGCATTTTCGTTATCTCTTTCTTCTTTGTCTTCCCTACTCTGGTTGAGTATTAACTTTCTAGGTAGGTATAAACATCAAAATACATAAGTTTTCATATATATATATATATATATATATATATATATATATATATATATATATATATATATATATATATATATATATATATATATATATATTACACTCTCTTTTCATGATGCGAAAACACTTTTCCAGTTTCCTGTATAACTTTTCTTATCTTTGAGGGTAAAACTTTGATGGATAGAGAGAGATTATTGCTATGTTGCTCCATATATTTTCTGCCAACAGCTGTTGCAACCATTAACTTACAGGTCTTCTCAGGGCTATACTAATTTTAAAATATAAATGCACGCCAATACATAAGTGAGTACAGAAACAAAATAGATTAAAACAAGACCCTATAAAATGAAATTAAATCCCTCCAAAAAGTTTTTTTTCAGTCTCTTGTTTTATTTATTTTTTTTTTACTGTACGCACCTATATATTGGAGTGTAGTTCTACAGTGGAACTACACTCTGAGGTATAGGTGGTTAGAGTAGTAAAAAAGTAAAGGCTACAACAAGACCCTAAAAACCTCAAATTAACAAAAAAAATATTTTTGAGGCTCTTGATTTAATCTGTATTTTTTCACCGCGCTCACTATATACTAAGGTGTAGTTTCATTGAATAATTAGTATATCCCTGAAGAAATCCATCAGTGAATGGTTAAAATAATTGTGCCACTGAATGCTTGGTGCAACACATAAGTGATTTTTAAATTTTCCTTCAAAGTTTTACTCTTGAAAAAAAAAAAAAAAAAAACTGGATGTTGGTAACGTTTTGTCTCAAATCAGTAAATGCCATGCGTTCGTTGGCACTCAGTGAAAATTGACTAAGAAAAAGACTAACCAAAAGTTATAATTCGAGGTGGCAGGCATGGATGGATGTTGAGAGGCTACTCCATCACAGAAAGAAGGAAACCACAGCAAGGTTACAACACCTAAATGAAGAGAAATAGCAGCTTTCGGATGATTTCACAACAAAACCTAACCAAGACATCCAGCATAAGGGTAATGTATTCCTTGACAATGCTCAAAGGAGACACCAACAAGTTGTAACAACCCGACACGCACTTCTTTGAAAGTTATAACAACTCCAGTTATTGCGATGTCTGAGAACTCCTTATAGTAATCAAGAAATTACATCTTAAAAACATACGAAATGAAAACTATTATTATATGAAGGGCAACACTTCGCAAATTCATTTGGAGAAGACGATAAAATTGGTCATTTTTCTGGTAAACCAAGGAGAAGAGCTAAGCACTTGTATAGGAATACCTGAAGGACTTTCATTAAGAGGCTTCAGGAGGTCAAGTTTCCTTGGCAGTTTTTTACTTTTATGATTACGCCGTGTTGAGTCCAGCCTACAGTAATCGTCCTTTCTCATTATGGTAGCATTATTATTTTTATTCTCAACATTACTTATTTTATCCTCAGATTTCTTATCTTTCAGCAGAAAAGGTATATCCTTTCCTTTTTAATTTCAGGGAAATTATCTGATTGGTTGACACTTTTCACTGGACTTGGGTCATTACTGATTGGGATGACTTTTCCATCCTTTTCCTGGTTACAATACGTGAATGGTGTGACGGTTTCTTTTTTGCAGAAGCTATTTGATGATAAGCACATACAGACAGTACCAACTCAAACATATGTGAAATGAAACAAAACTTATAGTGCGGAAAATATTTCAAAAAACTCCTTAGAACAGTTGGAAGTACAACCCTTTCGCATGTTATCGGAACAGAGGCTTCTTTATCAAAACCACCTGCATTTTATAATCAGAGGCTGTCCCTGTTTACGAGCAGAAAATAGAGCACATGCTTCCAGTTGCAAAGCATCTTCGTCCAGTTTTTTCTTCAGTGCAATCCTATAATTTAGTATGATTTATTACAGACCTTTCATTTTTCAGTCACACACTGCTGGCAATGGGAAACTATAAAATCACTCATAAGAAGTACTGTTTTTCTTCGCAAAATTTTTGGGGTTCTAAAAAATTGTGATTTAATTTTTTTCTTTTTTAGTTCAGGCATTCTACAATAGCAAAACCTGTTTCCAAAAGTCTGGGCCCAGGCCACCAAACTGATAATTGAGCAAGCAATTTTGCGGCTGACCGTTAACCGAAAATTCAGGTTAATTACCCAAACAACACCGTCAGCGTCTTCACCTTATATGACTGCAAATCCAGTGGTAAAAAATACCAAAGCTGAATTTGTAATGAAAACAACGAGTGGCATAGTGGTCAGTTGTGAGTTGCACTAAATCAGTTTTCTGCTTGGACTTGCTAACCATGATTCCTGTCTTTTGAGACAGCATGAACTAGGCCTATATATAACATAACATTATGCATATTGACATCAAAGCGTTGCATGGAAAATGCAACTGATTCTTGATTTGATAAATTGTACTCTGAAAGATACGTCTTCGAAAAAAGAAAAGATAATAAGAAACGAGCTGAACTAAGAACAAAGTGGTTATTAAAATAGAGAAATGTTATATCTTAATTGAACGGAAATGAGTTTGAACTTAAATCTCCGTAACAAATAAAATATAAAGCTCCTCTGAATCCTCGTTCTTAGGGAAAAATAAAAAATATACTTGGAATTTAACAAAACTTGGTGGGTCGTGGAATAGCTGTGCAATTTTTCACTTTTCGGAGTTAGAGTGATTAGTTGAGACAAGATCTCTCAGTACCAAGAGCAATTCTTTTAAAGAACTGAGGTAGCTTTTTAAAAGCAGATCTTAAAAGAGAAACATGCATAAGTGAGTGAAAAAAAAATCCCTTAAGAAGACAAAAACAGCGTTGGTAAATGCAGCAAATAAAATGAGAAAGCTACTCTTATTAATGGCAGCTGTAAAATAAAAAAATGTAGATTTGAAAATAATGATATAAAAAAAGTTTAACTGTGAGGCCATATGGAATGATTTAGAAATATCAACAACAGAATATAAATTTCTACAATTCCTAGAAGAGAATGGTTGTGCAAGACTGAAACATGACGGTTTGTCATCAGTAGATCTCGTCTTGCGATACACTTGTTAATCCTGGTAGAAGATGAAATAATTGTGCTTTTCGTAAAATAACATTAGTGATCAACCGGGAATGGATAAAGATTTCCGTCCAGGAATAGAAAAAGCATAAATAGCGGCAATAGAAGAGAACATTCACTAAGGGAGCTGAATGGCTTCTGCCAATAAAGGTCTTTGCAAAAAAACCAGAAGCTTTGGAAATGAAAAGACTACGAGCACTGGAATCATTGTAAAGCGAGTCCGAATAACTAATTTTACGAGAAAAGGGCCGAAAAAAATGGAAATAAAAAATAGGCACCTGGGATGGAGGTTGGCTACGTTTACTCAGGATAACACAAAAATGGAAGACCTGAGGTTGGAGCATCAGTGGAATAGTAAAAGTGACTGAAGCACTGGTAGATGGAGTAAATATAACGTGCGATGGTATTATGAAAAAAGATAACAAATGAACAGACGAACCAAGGAAGGTAGACGGCACAATGCAAAAACCTTGCAAGAAGATGGAAAATATGAAAGGATTTTGAAATAACTCATGTGAAGGTTGAGTGCATGTCAAAGGAAAAAAATAGAAGCTGCTGGTATATATAGTTTGCTCAGTATACGACAAGTATAGAGGTGAAAAGGTAGAGATAAATGGAGGTACAGCGAAGATGCGGTAAAAAGTGACAACGAATAAATGGTTACAAGGTTGGTATAGGCGACAAGATCGACCAAATTAATTGAGGTTGTTAATCAGGTGCAAAGAATGAAAAAATGATATGTCGAATAAAATGTTGTATAATTCGTAAGTTTTATTAGGAAGGAAGATAGAAATGCTGGTTAGATGGATCGGAACACAAGGACCTGTTTATCGAATAAGAGAGATCGAGTTGACTGGTGCAATGCTTGTCAAAGTGGTCGACGTGCTCTTTATGTACCTTCAGTGGAAGTATATGAAGTACCCTAAACTGTGATGTTTGCTGGAATAGATTCATCTTGCTCTCAGTGCATAAGGAATGAACGGGATACATGCTGCTTTCTTATTCATCGCTGGAGTCACACCCCGATAGAGGAAGAGGCACATTAGTGATACACACACATTTATATGTAAATATAAGTAGTTACAAGCATATCCAAAAAAGCGCGAAGAATTCGAGAAGTTAAGAGGGCACTGTGGCTATTAGAATTACACATGTGTCTGGTAAAAGTGACCAGTAGGTTCTACACACACACACACACACACACACACACACACACATTATTTATATATATATATATATATATATATATATATATATATATATATATATATATATATATATATATATATATATATATATATATATATATATATATATATATATACACGTCTGAGGATGTAGGCAAAGTTGCAAATACACGCATGCATAACGGCCGATGAGCAAGTGGGCGTCCGCGGTGGTTTGAACATATTCTCGCTTTTGTGTTCGGTACCCATTAGCTAATCATCACATGATAAACACTACGTAACAGCGGCATTCATTAAAGGGCAAATAAACGAAGGTCGTTCCGTTACGAATGCACTTTGTTATGAAACGATGCCCTGGATCACAAGAGGAAGGTTAGGGCAACATTCCGACAATGATAAAGAACGAGCCAGAGGTCATCATGTCGCTGTGAAGATGCAATGAGCCGTATGAAAGAGTCATGTTTGAATGACCATCAGTTTACGCTGAACCTTGACCGTTTTGATATTAAGCAAGCTCTTTCGACGGCTGTATTCATGCTATCAGAGCCTATGGTCTATTGTTCCATACGCCACACAAACCAACGCTCCCTTGGACAACACGACCCAGACTTACATCAGAGAAAGCTTACATTGCTAACAAATAGGGCATTGATCTGGGGAGATCTCCTGTGAATCATTTCTTTTTTGTTGTGCACCAATGCTGATATTACTTCAGGGAAGGTTTTTTTTTCTTTCTTTTTTTTAGTGATAGAGCCAGGGAAAAGAATTCGGCCGATCGTGATCTCCGCTAGAAACTGGTTTTGAAATCCAACTGTAAGGGTCATATCTTACCTCGCTTTTTATTTTCTGCTTTTCTGTGCACACTCGGCATGCACCCCAATAAATATTTGCATACTGGAAGACTTGGCGTTCCTTGTCAAAAGTATGATTTTCTACTTCACAGGGAATCAAGACAATTTTTCTTGCAAGCCTCAGCAACTTGGCATACGACGCATCGGTTTGCTTTGAACAAGATTTCCCATCTTTTTTTAAATGTCATTCTTGATAAAGCAAGAACAGAGATAAAATGAATGAGCGGAATCTCGCTGTATTAGATGATTTCTTTGTTGCTTCCTTGTATACTTGCATACAACTCTCGTCTTGTGTACTGATGTGTGTGTATGCTGTAAGTTTGCCTTTTTCACGTGACACAAACGCGTGAATGCCTATATGCAACCCACAAATGAAATCGATCGACTGGTTACTGAAATTTATTCTGTTCTAAAATGTCCTAAATTTGTGCCAGTCTTGACTGAGGTTAGGGCATATTAAGTATTGTGATCATACTTCATTGATACTATTGGATTGAAAGATTTTATCGCCATTAGTATGACACAGCCAGATGCATAAAAAAATAACCGATGACAAACTCCTAAACGAAGCTCTGAGTTTCAAGGGAATACTGTTATTAACACTAGAAACTCAACAAGGGCCATCCCAGCCTGGTGATTTACGCTCAGTCTAGAATGAGCGATCGTTGGGTGCAACATAACGGGTTCCAAATTTTAACCAATAGTGGTTAATTAAGATGCTTTTGACATATTAGTGATGCAAATGATGTAACAGGACAATAAAAATACAGAAAAGTCAGTAGTAACGAAGCAGTCTCTGATCGCACTCTCATAGTAATTGATGAGGTTTAAATGTATCACGCATATTCTAAAAAGAATCAAGTAAATTCTCATGGTCATAGATAATGAGGATAAAACTTAGAATATTCTTTCCACCTTTTGCTTCTTTAATATTCTAAACATGTAGCAACGTGTTGGATGATAAAAAGGTTAACTTGTTACGATTACATGAATTGACATTCAACAAAGACCAATAGAAACACAATTTGGATACCTGTAAGAAAAGGAATGTAATGAGGTTTTCTTTTTTGCTTCAAAGTCATTAGAAAAATTAGCAGAGAGGACTTAGGCAAAAACACATGAAGATAATAGCCATAAGCATGAAAGTTATAACCCCGGGAATGTCAGCACGGCGATGTCTGTTTTCTAGTTTTCTAGCCCGTGGCTGTGCTCCCCATCCTGATAAATTAATAACTTCTGAAACTAAGAAATAAACTTGAAGACATTCGTTGAATTAAAGTAACCTAATTAAATGAATACAAATGCATAAAAAGCAAATAAGAGTAAAACAATGGGGTTAGTCATGACTGCATACATGCCCCGTTCTTAAAGGTTATCACAACCTTTTCAATCATTCTTGACATCAGTCGTCTGAATGATCCATTTAGTATTAACAACCTTCACAGGGCAGTGAAGTTTGGTGCACGAGAGCCAAGAACCATGGCAATACTAAATAATGTTCGCGGGTTTCAGAAATGCTTTTTAATTCAGCTGTAATAATAATAAATCAGCTCCTGAGGCACTTAAGCTTTTATTGAATTAAATATAGAATTTAGGCCAAAAGCCAAGCGCTGGGACCTAAGAGTCATTCAGCGCTGAAACATAAACTGACAATAAAAGGTTTGAAAGGCGTAACAGGAGGAAAACCTCACAGTTGCGATATGAATCAATAGGAGAGGGTGGAAAGTAAGACGGAAGAAAGAAAATATGAAGGAGGTACAGCAAAAGGAACAAAAGGGGTTGCAGCTAGGGGCCGAAGGCACGCTGCAAATAACCTTAAGTAATGCCTACAGTGCACCGCATGAGGTGCACTAGCGGCACTGCCCCCCTGCGAAGCTTAAGCGTTTATTATGTATCCGATATTGTCTAAGTTACGCGAATCTAATAAATACTAGAACAATACATTTCATTATTGCTACTGTTCAAATGACATCAGGATCATTCAAAAATGTCCGTTAAGAGGTACAGCAACTTTCCACCGAAAAAATTAATTGTGAAATTAAATATAAGTGTGAAATACAGCGGAGACGAAAACTAAAAATCAATAAGTGGAAGTAAATCAGCAAATGGAGGGTCAATTTGTATATATATACACACACACATATATATATATATAAATATATATATATATATATATATATATATATATATATATATATATATATATATATATATATGTAAATATACTGTATATACTGTACATATAATCAAAATGATTTGATGTCGCCACTCTGTGCCACCGAGTGGGAACCCTTTATTATACAGCAGTTCTTTTTGTTTCAGTCAATAATATTCACTAAAAGAATTATATTTGTGATACTACAGAAAGTTTGGAAGAACAATAAGGCACAAACTGTCTTCGCCTGATTTTTATGCTGCGTAACACAATGATCGTAATTTAATCTTAACGAAAGGATTACCTTGAAAGGATTAAAAAAAAAACAAGATATCTAATCATATTATCCGTTTACAATAGCCATTGTATAACGAATCAGGTATCATGATAAATAGCCTGTAACATCACATTGTCGGACGAATTTAATAAAACTGTGAGTAATTACTTCAGGATGATATTGATATCGAGATGTTATGGTGTAATTGGGAAGAAAAATGTTCGCGTTCTGATTCCGTTAAATTACGTCCAATTCCACAGTGATTCGTTCACCTTTCCGCTGTCGTCGCGGCTAATGTGGTTGACGTTTCTGTGTCTTTCTATAAATCTGCGAAAGGCTTCACGGATCTAGATGGAATGAAGACACATAAACAATATTTAGGAAAACGTATAAGCGTTTATTTTAAACCGACACGTGACACAGAACTTTTCGACATCCCTGGAAGATTCCGAACGAAACGCAGCGTGTCGTCTTCGTCTCGTAACGCACACTCTGCCTGGAAGAAAAGACTTCGGCAAGCCGTCGAGAACAATAATTATATGCCCGGCAGAGCTGGGGTCAAAGTTCTCTGGAAACGACCTTTTCTTTTACTTCTTTTAAAACTGGAATAGAATCAATCAGATGCGGCGCGGGAGGCTGTAGGGTCAGTTCCTGGAAAGATATGCAAAGAATTATGACGCAACTCCTAAAACGTATGTCTGTAGTTACATTTTTGGACCTTTATTTTCTTTCTTCCTTTCTCTGTCTCTCAGCATTGTTTGAGATTTGATCCTCTGTCTCAAGATAAACAATTGGAAAAGAGATGACAGAACTTTGCATTTTTTTTAAAGATATATAGAGCGAGAGAACCACAGCAACCGACATTTCTTTAATGTTTCCTTTTCGACATATGGTAGAAAGTGAGGGGCATGAGGTGCAATGGACGAATAGATGATTATTTTTTGGCTCATTTCTTACTTAACCATATTGGACAGTTTTTTTTCCCATGGGAAGATTAAACCTTTTAAGGATAATTCAAGGAAATTCATGTATGTGAAAAATAGATGAAAGACATAAATAAAGTGGAGTTATACCAGTAACTTACTTGTGCTGTTCATGACAGGTCTTTCGGGATTAAATACGTCTTCGCAGACAAGGAACAAAGGCCAGTGGTGGTCATACTAATGAGCTGGGTGCCAGGGGCGATGGGGGAGAAAAAACGAAATAACAGAAAGGAAAGGAACAGGTAAAAAGAGGAAGAGGTGGAGAGATTTAGCCAGGTGACTGCAAATGAAGAAATAGATAATCTATTATATGACAATGATATGTTGAAACTTTACTTATATATATATATATATATATATATATATATATATATATATATATATATATATATATATATATATATATATATATAAATATATATATATATATATATATATATATATATATATATATATATATCTGTGTGTGTGCGTGTCTGTGTGTGTGTATAATAGACAACAGTTCTAATCACGAAAATTCAGATATCAAAGTTTTGCTGTTTTACAATCAAATAAGTAAGTCACCTAATACCATTCTAAATGGGCAGCGAGTGTTTGTATTCCAAATGTATATATTCCAGAGTAAAAAAGTTTTGTATTTTGATTCTCCCATAACAATTGCTGCTGATGGAATAGCATGTAATCCAAGGGACGTTTTGCCGAGGGCATTTCGTAGGAACGGGAATTATGGCATATAACTGAAATTACCGCGACAAAGAAGTCACTGTACTTTCAGTCATTGTTTGAGTAAAATAAAAACCTTAAGAATGAACTGTGGAAAATAATTGCTTGGCCATTACAGCATGAATGACGTCACTGGACAGTTTCCTAAATCATGAAGAGAGAGAGAGAGAGAGAGAGAGAGAGAGAGAGAGAGAGAGAGAGAGAGAGAGAGAATGAAGCAGCTAAACTTAGATACTTTTATACTTATCACACTACTACGAATTCCCCCAGAAAGTTATAGAGCGAAGCTATCAAGGTCGTGGAGGTATTCAGTCCCAAGATCGGGACGAATGACGCAATCAGAGAATAACACTGTATTTATGGAAGTGATTTACTCTGTGAGAGTGAGATTGATCACTGGTGCGGTCAACAAGACGAGAAATACAGTTCCGGTGTTTTGTGTTCTCCCGGAAGTTTCATATCATCTCTGTTATTTTCAAACCTTGACCATTGTCTTTAGGGAAGATTAGAAAAAATAAAAAAAACAAGAGCGGAAAAAGGTAGTCTCAGTTTCTAAAAGGTCAACAGCGTGTAAGAAGGGCTTTCCAATGTTTTAATCACTGTCCGCAGATGCCTTGTTGTTTATAAATACATAAATATATATATATATATATATATATATATATATATATATATATATATATATATATAAATATAAATATAAAAATATAATTAATGAATTAATAAACAAACAAGTAGGAATAATATTTGATTTTATCTTTATGGCCTTCAACAAATATAGCCCAATAAATTATGAAATGCGCATTCATTTACAGCAATTCAGATCAATCGAACTGATATAATCAAAACGAAGACTTCAAAGAAAGATGATAAGGTGTACTAACGAGTGTTGATCCAGAACATGTAATAATGCTATATGACAATTTCAAACAATTAGAAATTTAAAATAAGAAAATTAAGTAATAAAAAAACATTTTCAAATGAAACATAAAGCAAAAGATATTTGAAAGCATTACTTCAATAACCTTGTTAAGGTATATTCTGTAACACAGCCATATCATCTCCTCTCTCTCTCTCTCTATCGTGTGATTTATAGGCAATTGTTTGTGGACTGTACTCAACGACTCACGATCGTGACCCTTCGTTTAAGCCTAATTGCTTTCTGTTTGATGGATTACCAAAGCAATTTTGTGTGCGAGAAGCGTGACTGACGGTGCCCTAGAAAAAGTATTGTAGTCTCTTCGGCAACAAAATCGTTCAATACAGCCTCTAAAAGGGGATTAAGCAATATAGGATAAAATACGAATGAATTAGTAAACTTGCCATTTCTCCAAGGTCACCATAGATGTACCCGATACCCAAACCATTTATTTACTCACCGTTCAGAGATAAAAGTAAAATTATATAAGTAATTTTATTTTCTGGAAAAAACTTTTATATATATAATAACACACACACACACACACACACACACACACACACACACACACATATATATATATATATATATATATATATATATATATATATAATTTTGAAAATGTTTTTATTATTATATTTATATATATATATATATTTTGAAAATATATATATATATATATATATATATATATATATATATATATATATATATGTGTGTGTGTGTGTGTGTGTGTGTGTGTGTGTGTGTGTGTGTGTGTGTGTGTGTGTGTGTGTGTGTGTGTGTGTACACCATATTACAGCTCTAAGGATATTCAATTATGAATCAGGATATTAAATTATGATGCTCAGGTACGGACTCCTCACAACATTAAAAGAGACATTGTTTTCTTTGTGTGTGTATGAATAGCAGGTGGTGTTAGGAGACGCTGGCTGACTTACTGTCAATTATCTTAATTAAAAATTATCACATGTTGAATTTACCTACGCGCTTTTGGTTTTCACGATCGTCGACCTACCCTAAATAAAGGGCCTCCATAGTTGGAATGTTTTCACACACAAATGTGCATACACACATATATATGTACATATATACTGTATATATAGTTTATATATATACACAAGCACACATCTGTATTTTCATGATATTGCCTTGTAGTATGTATATCATTCCATGATTTTGACATATTTACTGTTCTGGCTGTCTTGTATTCTGTGTATTAACATTAGTTGTATATGAATGTCTTTGTAATGTCAGAACTCACAAGAATTAACAATACACTTTTAATAATACGTACTGGGAGAAAGAGAGATTTGAGTTAGACCAGATGTGTTTTGATTCAGCTGTCATCGGTCAAGAAAAGCGAGCGCTTGTTTTGAGGTAAGAGTAGACAGGTCAGGATAACAGTCGATTCGTGTGGAAATTTCGTTATAAGCTTTGTCCCATTTGACTTTCTGACGAAGACGTGTACCTTTTTGAGAAATAAGAACATTTTATTGCACCGAAGCACTGGCAATTGCTTAATGTTTAAGGTTACACTACTCTGATCACGTATTGTTCTGATCGCATCCCATATGATTTTCTGTTCGAGTCACGTACTCCTTTTTGAGGGTAAAAGCGCATGTCTCGATCGATTACGTCATGTTTTGTAAGATTGCAGTTCAAAGCGTTTTGCTCTGGAAGTGACGTCATCTTCCTTTTCTAGAACTTTCTCTCATATCTCGTTCCCAAAATCCCTTAATAATGACGTCATCTGATTGTTTTACTTGTAGCTGGAATCCTAAAGCTTGCTCATTCTGAATTCAGAGACCTTTCGAGCAGTTCTCTCTCTCTCTCTCTCTTCGAAACAGAGAAGTTAAAATATTTGTGGTCATTGATATTAAACTTAGCTTTTTTGAGATCTGAATGTAGGAAAAGTGTACATATTTAGGTACAGAATAGCTTCTAACACTGATTTGTATTATTTGCTGCTCATAATCATTTCTATTATCCTAGGCAGTTTACGCACACAAACACACACACATGCATAAATTTTATATATATTTATATATATATATTTATATATATATAAATATATATATATATATATATATATATATATATATTATATATATATATATATATATATATATATATATATATATATATATATATATATAAATATATATAAATGTGTAAGTGTGTGTGGTGTGTGAGTGCGAACCGCACAGGATAAAACAATTTTAGGTACAGAACAACTCCTAAAAGTGATTGATATTATTTGTAGCTCATAACTTATTTCTATGAGATATGAAAGATAAATTAAAAGCTGGATTAATTTGATTCCAAACATACAGGTACTGTACAGTATAGCATCTAATTAATATGCAATTAGAGAAGGGGGTGCTGCCTGGGAGATGTGGTGAGTGGGCAAGTGTAAAAGCGCCTTTTCACTTGTAAACTAAAGGTCTTAAGGATCGGCACACTCAAATTCAAGGTGGCATTATAAAGGTTGTTTTTGACCACAAGGAAGGAGTTCCCCATTCCTTGTCTGAGTCACTATTCCCTGGACACCTGCTGTCATTTTCCTCGTGGTCTTCAGTCCTCTAAACTCTACGTGGCTGTCGATAATTATAGTTAATTTCGATATGTTCATCAGAGATTATTAACCATTGTATATGTGTGTGTGGTTGTGTGCGCGCGCGTTCTCGTGGGCATGTGGGCGCAATGGATTGCAGGCCGCTGTATATTAAAAAAATTTCCAACTTTTCATTGTGATGAGTCAATAACAAAGTACATCAGTATTTATTTCTAGACCACTGTGCGACGTTTTACGTTGTATATATACACAAGGTCAAGGTCACTCCCACAACAATCCCCTTTTCTGCCTTGTCGCTTTTATCTTTGCACACGTTGCTACAACAATACACAGCGCGATTTTCTTCTTGCGCGTTTTACGATCCATATTGTACACAACTCGGCCCTGTGTCAGTCACTGCCAGGCTCTCACTATCCAACCAGCGTCGTTCGGACTGTCGGACAGCGGCATAAATGCGTAATAGGGGCTTAGCCCGCAAAGAGGCGATGTTGACCGAGCAGAGCTCGACCATGTGCACTGGGCCTAATACAAGTTGTTCTACTGATTCTTACCACAAAACTTTTGCCATGAAATTATCACTTTCCTGTGATTTTATTACCGTCCACCATAACTTAATGCGACCTTTATTCGGGCGCTATTCATTTGGGCATTAGTTTCTCATTTGGGAGACACTTCATTATATAGTTTGGGTGACAATATCAAATTCCTGCAAATTGTCACCAATCTTTTGGGCGAACCAGTAAGGAAAGAGGCAGAAGTATCTTAGGACACGTTTTCACGTGGTGATAACTAATCGGTTGGCGGATAATTCTGTAGTTAGCTGGTTAATAATTGACAGTTATCAGCAATAGTTATTCATTACTCTGCTATGGAAGGACATTTCAAACAAACCGACGAAAAAGGTGCTTTGATATTTTCTGGCTTTTTTGTATATAGACATTGAAGAATGTTTCGTGGCGGTGCACAAACAACAAAACCCAGATTTAAATCCAGAATTAGGTGACTAACCTTAGCTATCCGAAGTTTGCGGATCTTAGCCATTTTAAAAGGAAGACACTTTCTAAAGTTTTTGTCCTGGCGCTCCCAATTCTAAAGCGAACCCAATTTATTCGCAATTCTAAAACTATTACCAAGATATTGGCAAAACTAACGACCAGAAGCACAACCCCGTCCTCACGAAACCCGAGCAATTCTAACATTCAAAAACTAGAGCCAGAGACAAGGCCACCAACTAATTAAACAATGCATTACGCAAAAATCCTGCGTGTCTATCGCCTCACTTATCAGATACATACAAGTCCAACGCCAAGGCCTGTGTTTTTAGTTAACCTTCGACAGTCACAGTAACTTCAAGAATTTAATAGGCATAAGCAATAACCACTCCCTGGACAAATTACACTCGCTTGAAAATTTCCTGCATGCTCAACTTTTTTACAAACTAATTATAACCCTTACATAGCAATTTGGACTCAATTCAACCCCTTTAGATCCTAAAACATTTTCTTGGCGGTATCTCGATGTCAAAGTGAATTTTCACTTCCAACCATTATCGCTCAAGTCACCTTTACAAGTGTTCTTAGCCGAATGAGATCGCAAGACCATAAAGAATGATCTTAAACAATTATTCCGGTCATCAGAGGGGTCAAAATAACTATCACTTTGCTGAACAGAAGTTTAAATCTACGAAGGCTATTGCAAGTAAACACCAAAATTCGAGGTTAATATACTAGAATCTCTTCAGAATTAAAAACCATTAGTTGAGTTACTTCATTTCTCATATCAATTTTTCCATCTTGTGTTAACCAACCAATAACTACCATTCCCTTGATTTCATAAGATACTTCGTCTTTCAAGGAGTATTACAAAGTCTACTCCATCACATTACATTTTGGGGTTAAAGAAATGGGGTTAAAGAAATGGACAAAGGTTTACAGACTTATATATTAAGCTGGTCTTATATTGTAAATACTATTACATATCCAAAGTAGTCAGATTAAAAAATTGAATAGTAGGTAGAGCACAGCAACTAAGTTCTAGTTGTCTGTGTTACGGAATTTAGTGCGCTTACAGCGTCTACAAGTTGAGTTCTTGTCTGGGTAACCGAATTCAGTGCTTCGAATCTTCACAGGATATTCAGTCTTAACGAAAAGCGTCGCTTTCCATTGGTATTAGTGTCGATGTTATGGTCTGCTGCAGCTATAAGAAGAGCCTGTGCATAAGAAAAGTAGTTTGGTTGATTTTAGAATATACTAAAAGTTTCCATGACAACCAGCCCTCTTAAAGCGAAAATAGCCTGTTCAGTTAGTTCCATTAGCTGTTCTAAGGGTATTATAATTAATACTATATCGCACGAGTAAACTTTCCCTTTAACAATCCCATGTATTAGTATTATTGTTACTTCAAACTGCCATCAACTTTCACATTAACAATCCCATATATTACTACCATTATTCCTTCCAACTCCCAAAAGACAACAGGATCGAGTGCCATCCCTCAAGATATATTTAATTGGGCACCAATCTTACACTGAAAGAACCGCATCTAACTTTAAACTTCGAAAGATGCCATGCAATGCGAACACTACTATCTGGCAACTTTCGTCCTATAGTATGCAGTCTTAAGGGAATTGAAACTGCACAATCCCACGGGGCGAAAAATTAAGTTGGGGAATTCAGAAGAAGAAAGGTGTCCCCGAAGCAAGCTTCGGCGCTGGAGAAAAGGTGGATGAAGGTAGGGGTCAATGAAAATATGCAATGCAATCTTAACTATTTCCTAACATGAAAGCTTTGCTTGAAGAGTAAGGGGGGTGGAGTGTTGAGCGCATTGGCGGAACGATGCTAACAAGACTGCAAAAATTTGAATTGCAATTTCCACTAATAACAAGCCTATTAGATTACCTGACAAGCCCAAGACAGCGTCAAAAAAAATTCTTCAACATCTTAGAAAGTCGTTAAGATTCACCTATTACATGTCTAGTTCCTATTTACTAGTGGGAATGAAATGAAATTCTAAGTTATAAAAGTATGCCAGAGTCACCCTACCCTATTGTCAGCTGCACTAATACATTCAAACTCACATCTCATGACCAAACAAGGGCTCTAGTTCTGTAATACCCTCTGCTATTAACTGTCAAATGTCTCCCTATAGGTCTGACTACCGCGTTTTTTACCCCAGTCTATTCCCACCATCCTTAAGAGATAGACTTTAGCATTTATTACCTTTATCCTAACTCCATCTATATAAAATTAGCACGTCCAAATTATTCTAGCCTATCCTATATATCTAGTTCCATACCTAACTTCCCAGTAAGTCCTAGCTACACGAAAACTATCAACCTTGAACTTCCTGTTGTGCATGGTGACCAGTCACCATGCACAACATGAAAGTCCACCTTTGCCTGGCAGGTGGCACCGCCACCCCGGCAAAGGTGGACTTGGGAAGTGGCCAAAGAATAAAACTTTAGGCGCAAAACTTTAGGCGCAAAACTTTAGGCGCAAAACTTTAGGCGCAAAACTTTAGGCGCAAAACTTTAGGCGCAAAACTTTAGGCGCAAAACTTTAGGCGCAAAACTTTACTTTTGCAGCTGAAATAATTAAAGAGCTTTAAAAATTGTGTTCAAAAACTTCAAAATACAAAACAGACTTAACTAAACTTCACGATTCTAAAAAACAACTAGTTGAAATTACAAGATCAAACCACTTAGTGCAAAAGTAGGGCAAAAGTTTAAATAAATTTAAACAAGTTTAATTCCACCAACTTAAAGAAATACTAGATTTACTCTACAAACTTAACTTAGACGCACGCAAAACTTAACTTAGACGCACGCAAAACTTAACTTAGACGCACGCAAAACTTAACTTAGACGCACGCAAAACTTAACTTAGACGCACGCAAAACTTAACTTAGACGCACGCAAAACTTAACTTAGACGCACGCAAAACTTAAACTTTTGCAGCTGAAATAATTACTCACGAGCTTTAAAAACTGTTCAAAAACTTCAAAATTCCAAAATAGAGACTTTACTAAACTTACTACAAGATCAAACCACACAAGGCAAAAGTTTAGATAAATTTTAAAAAGTTTAAATCCACAAAAAAATTTACGATATTTACTCTACACACTATCAAAAATTACCTTCCACACACAACCACACAAGGCAAAAGTTTAGATAAATTTAAATAAGTTTAAATCCACAAAAAATTACTATATTTACTTTCAAAAATTACCTTCCACACTAAACTTTTGCAGCTGAAATAATCACTCACGAGCTTTAAAAGCTGTTCAAAAACTTCAAAATTCCAAAATAGAGACCTGACTAAACTTTACAAGATCAAACCACACAAGGCAAAAGTTTGGATAAATTTAAACAAGTTTAAATCCACAAAAAAATTACTATATTTACTCTACACACATTAAACTAACAAACTCCCACACACATTAACAAACTCCCACACACATTAACAAACTCCCACACACATTAACAAACTCCCACACACATTAACAAACTCCCACACACATTAACAAACTCCCACACACATTAACAAACTCCCACACACATTAACAAACTCCCACACACATTAACAAACTCCCACACACATTAACAAACTCCCACACACATTAACAAACTCCCACACACATTAACAAACTCCCACACACAAACTTTTTATGCTAAAACATAGCTAATCAAAAAAAAAAATTAAATACATTAAAACAAAAAGTTCTGAAGCTGAAACAAATCCTAAAATTTCTTGAAATGTTCAAAGCTAGAAAAGTTAAATTTTAACCTCTGCAATCTTAAACAAAAATCTCCAAAGTTCTCAAAACTAAGGTTTTGAACATAAAAAAAATGCATCAAAACAGAAAATTTAAAATGAAAACTTGAGTTTTGATTCTGGAAAAAAAAACTAAGCTAAAAAAAGGTTTGGGGGTTGCTCAAGTCACTCAACTAAAAAAAAAACAAATACTTACTCACCCATTAATCCTGTTTAGTCATAGGGTATCGGTACATCTAAGACAACTCAGTAACTCATTGCGGCACGTTTACTTAACGACACACACTGACCTGAAATGAGAAAATATGTTAGAGCCCAAAATGTTATAGCAAGTGGAAAGAATCAAAGGCTGACTATTGGTTACAATCAGCTGGGCCATCTATTAAGTTTTAAAATACTAAGACAAGGAGCAGCAACCAAGGCTTTATAAATACTGATAAGGGTTATTACTAGTTTATTGCCACTTAAGCCTACAATGATTAAACTTAATATACCCCATATTAGGCAAGGTATGGTAGTCTAGTTAGGCCTCTCT
>NC_089751.1:5469634-5499634 GCF_040412425.1 Macrobrachium rosenbergii
TGAAATAACCTAATACAGTCACGTCCCTGATCAAAGTATAAATTAGTTTCACGTTAGAGGAAACAATATTGATGACATGATTGTTGGCAAATTAAGTGTTAGTGAATTGGCAAACGTAAGAATTTTTTTTCTGGAATGTCGTGTTTAGCATCTACTGTAGGTAAATAATTATTTGAATATATAGTTTTGCTCGGTTAATTCAGCATTGAATGGCAGGCCTTTTGGGTTCTACTGGGATATTTCCGCATCCTTTGCATTCACGCTGAATTGTAAAGACGTGAAAAAAATGAACTAATAATAAAACCTTAAAGTACGGGTACGTTCATTTGAATGCATTGGTACATAAAAATTTCGATCAAAGGAGATCTTAAGCGGAATGGTTATCATTCGTTAACATTACAAAAACTGCAATGTTCGTTTCGTATTCAGGAGATTCATTATTGCCAAATGGAACTTAAGTACAGAACCTTTTACGAAAAGAAAGCTAAAGAGATAATAGCAAAAGAAATAAACAGACAGTAATTATGGAATGCCATGTGACCCTTGAAAAAGAAATGCAAAAAAGATGAGGAAGTAAAGAAAAGCAAGTCACTGCAAAAAAATAAATAAATAAACAAATAAAATAGAAAATAAATAAAACGCAAGTCACTCTCAGCTCAGCTATAAGAAAACGTGGCTGATATTTTGGACTAGGGCTCATTTTCATTTGATTTTTCTTTCTTCGGTAGTCTGACATTTTACATTCATACTTTTAAATTTTTCTCTTTTGATTGCTAATGCATCATACTTTTCTTATTCGTTTAGTTAAGAGGGGTTTAGAACACCATTACTTAGCTTGTAATAATAATAATAATAATAATAATAATAATAATAATAATAATAATAATAATAATAATAATAATGGTATTAATCACTGTTATCATCAACAGTCAGAATCTTCATTATTATTAAGGATTACATAAATTTGGTGTAAATACATCTATTTACGGTAAAATTTCGAGTGTTTGTGGGTTATGGCTTTCATAAGCCTCCTTTTCCCGCAGAATATTGCGGCTTTAACTTCTGTGCGTTCTGAAACAACTCCAGTAACATGTGATAAAAAGTTTCAAAATATAATGATAAGAATTGCTCATTATTTTCGCTAAGGAATGGAAATCCCTTGAGAGTCACTGATAGGTTTCCCATCAGCGTCTGACTATTCTTGGCCGAGATATGACCATCGCTGGCAGCGCTGCGATTTTTTTTTATGGTGTCCGTTTATCCGCTTATCTCTAGTACTTGTCTAGTGGGAAAATCATCACCAGATGAGAAACTACCATATGCACGTCAACCTCCTTCTTCTCCCAGTAACAATCTGGGCTAAATGAATACCGTGTTAGGCTTGTCTTCACTCTTAGCTCCACTCTTCACTTTCTATCCCTTCATTTATCACACAGTTCTAGATATATCTTTACATTTCATTTAAGAAGCTTCCACTCTCTCACTGTTATGTAATTTTGTTCCTCCAGTTACTTCTATTTTTCTTTAAAACTACTATATATTTCATGGCCGTATCTAATAGATTTTCGTCGATAAAATCTTACCAAAGCATCGGATATGGATAGTATTTTGGAAATAGCTATTTGAAGCCACAGCCTAAGTGGCAAAAATATGCAGTGATGTCTAATGTGGATAATTAGAACACTTATCAGAGTAAATCAAGGAAATTTAAAGGGAAACTTAGCTAAATTTAGTAAGCGCCCAGAGAGAGGCTAGTTGTGACGTAAACTATGACATCAGACGTAATAGCAGGGTTCCCAGTAGTATGATTATGATCGTAGAAACACAAATATTTGACCCACTTGTACAATAAGCAATACCTTGAGTAGGATGTGCGACAATTATCGATATTTTATTTTCTCTGTTTCCATTGAAAGTTCTTCACTTATGATCTGCTCAAAGCGCAAGACCCTGGTTCACACAAGACTGGCTTAATCTTAAACAAACAACAGCATATCCTTTTACATAATTTTATATTACAATATTTTTTTATTTCATATTTCCTTCAATTTCAATAAACTTCAGTATAATCACTGGATTAGTGGATTATAAAATTTAGGGAGTAGCCCAAGTGCTTGGACTATGAGTTAAGGGTATAATTTGTAATCTCTTTCTTTTCCAATGGGAATATCAGCAAAAAAAAAGTGGAAGCACTCTCACCCTCTTCTTCCAAATTATCTTTTTATTGGTTATGACCCTTTTTCATTTCCGGACCTTCTCCCTTCCTGAATATGTTTTGGCTAATACCCCTTGTACACTTTTCACATGTTGCTGCCTAAATACTTTAATCACACTCCTTTTGTCGGGGTCCTGGTTCCTTCCTTTCCACATCTCTGATTACACTCTGTTCTTAATATCTAAAAACGAAAATCTTCTTCTGCTGAGTCACAAACAGAAAATTTTCCACCACCCTTCGCCTGTCTGCCTTCATAATATTGATTTTGCAACCTTTGATTCTAACTCACACCAGCATGATGACTCAGTTCAATATTTCCAGTCAGCTTCACATTCCATTCAAAAGTAATGCCTGCTCTCGCAAATTTTGTACATAGCTGTCAGATTAGGCGCCCCAGCAGTAAGTCGTTCTAAGAATAAATGCCAGTTCATACCAAGGGGATACCGTTAAAATTTAACTGGAGATGCGGGGTATCGATCCCCGTACCTCTCACATGCTAAGCGAGCGCTCTACCATTTGAGCTACATCCCCTTACGATGATAACGGGGTGAAAGCTCTTACTAGTCCTAAAACCAGAGTACCACATGGCATGAGTGCCAAGCGATTTGGTCACTCTCTCTCTCTCTCTCTCTCTCTCTCTCTCTCTCTCTCTCTCTCTCTCTCTCTCTCGCTCGCTCGCTCAAAACTATAGGAAGACTGGTAAACGGGTCTTTTAAACCTGTAATTCAGTATGCACGTAAAATACAGTTTTCATGATATTTTTTTTATGCGACTCTGACTCATTTGACGTTATATCCCCCAGTAACATTTGGTTGATAGTAAATTCAACATGTAACCATGCTCTTACTATGCGATGTTACGATTCTATGTCCTATATTGCTTTGGAATACCTATTGCGAAAAGTGGTAGAAGAAAATGGCAAATTTCAAAACCTCTCTCTCTCTCTCTCTCTCTCTCTCTCTCTCTCTCTCTCTCTCTCTCTCTCTCTCTCTCTCTCTCTCTCTATATATATATATATATATGTTTCTATCAAGCTTTTCCTGTGGTTGCTGGCTGCACCTGATATATATATATTTATATATATATATATATATCTCAGGCGCAGCCAGCAACCAGAGAAAAAGCTCGAGAAGAAACGACAGTGTGCCAAGATGTGTTACTTACTCGAAAGCACTCTGTCGTTTCTTTTCAAGCTTTTCCAGTGGTTTCAGCTAATAAACAAATCACGTGCATATTTTTGTGATTTTTAGTATGTATGTATATATATATATATATATATATATATATATATATATATATATATATATATATATATATATATAGATATATATTTATTTCTATATGCTTGTGTATAGAAAAAGTTAGAGATGCATTCAGGAGTAGGTTCTAATGTAAAGTATGAAAAGAGCATGACACAAGTTGGGTTCCATCGTTTCTTCAGTGATTTTCTTGGTGTTACAAATGTCTACAGCATCACGTAGGAACTCGAGGTCCCCTGAAATAGTTCTAAAACTAGAAGTAAGAAAACCCCAGCAATGGCATTGGAACCAACACCCACCCATATATATATATATATATATATATATATATATATATATATATATATATATATATATATATATATATATATATATATATATAGATTTAATATTCTTTCTTCGGCGTGTTTTCTTATAGTTAATCTTGACTGTGTTTAACTTCGCTCAATTCTCTACCATGATCGTAAACCTTTATTGAAATTTCTTCCTAAATAAAGCCTGAAATTAAGTGATCACAGACATAAAAATTTCAGGTTTTTTGTTTAAACGTAACTCTCTTCCTCTGAATCTTCATAGAATTAACATCTCAAGATTTTGGATCATATATCCATGGAATCTGAGTCACAGCTCATTAATGGAAGTCAAATATATGCACACAAGTAGACGTGAAAGCACTTGGTAATAAAATCCTCTCCCTTGTTTTCCATTGGCATTCGCTTTCACTCAATAATATGTTTTACGATTGTTTGTTTGAATGTGAGGCGCATTCATAAACATACTCGAATCTCTGGTCAAATCCTAATTTTCTTTTAAGAAAACCTCATAACTGATGTCCCAAATGTCAGGACATGTTAATAGGTATTGCACATTCTCTCTAGCTCGTGACTTTCCGTTTTTATTTTTCTGTAAAAGGAAACTATTGTGCCGGATTTGTCTGTTCGCCTGCACTTTATTCTGTCCGCACTTTTTTTTGTCCGCACTTTTTCTGTCCGCCCTCAGATCTTAAAAACTACTGAGGCTAGAGGGCTGCAAATTGGTATGTTGATCACCCACCCTCCAATCATCAAACATACCAAATTGCAGCCCTCTACCCTCAGTAGTTTTTATTTTATTTTAGGTTAAAGTTAGCCATAATCGTGCTTCTGGCAACGATAAAGGGCAGGCCACCACCGGGCGGTGGTTAAAGTTTCGATGGCCGCGGCTCATACATTATACCGAGACCACCGAAAGATAGATCTATTTTCGGTGGCCTTGATTATACGCTGTAGCGGCTGTACAGAAAACAGGACTGCGCCGAAGTAACTTCGGCGCGTTTTGTACTTGTTTCTTTAAATCTCGATTGTGGTTTCCAGTCCACTAATGTAATAGCGCCTCAAAAAGTTGATTTTATTCAAAATCATTGCTGACGAATGTAGCTTTACAACAGACGCTGAGATGCTTTAAGGAAGTTCATCTCTGCAAAATTTGACAGTTCCTTTCACTCAAACTTGTAACGTCAAAAGATTGCTGGAGATGCGGGGTATCGATCCCCGTACCTCTCACATGCTAAGCGAGCGCTCTACCATTTGAGCTACATCCCCTGACAAATTGTTGCAAAGCTCAACTCAATAATGTTAGTGAATGTTATCTTTGGGCTTAATCCGCACCACATGGTTCGCGAGGAGCTCTTCGAGCGCTGCGATTCATCTAACAGTGGAACTCCCGTTTTCTATGCCAACGCATTTTACAGGCACATTTGCAAAATTCGCTTTCACAAGAAAAATAATCCAGATGGCTTCCATTAGGCTCTAAAGTAAATTAAAATAACCAAGGGAGAATATCTCTCTCTCTCTCTCTCTCTCTCTCTCTCTCTCTCTCTCTCTCTCTCTCTCTCTCTCTCTCTAGGTAAATCACTGGCACAGGGGGAACCGGCAATCTGTTCCAACAACCACTTTGACCAGTCAACGGTATATTGGGCTGCAGATCAGATTTGCAGTCTTTTTCAGACTTACGATAATAATCAGAGTAGGTGGCTCTGGTAGTTGCAACGCCAGGAAACCTACAAACATCAAATCTTACGTCCGTAAGCCCCAGAGGCGACCCGGAATACTGTCGTACCCGTTCTGCAAACCAAATGCACAAACATCTATACACATCGACACTACAGGTATCATTGGATTTTTTATGACGCCCAAACGACGGTGCATCTGTTACTTTTATTTTCGGGTTGTTAACTTTTCTCAATTTCAGTAACAAGATAGTTTAAGCAGTCATAGTATAATGCAATGGGTATTTAAGATTAGTAGCTCATACTAGCATAACCATAAAATGTAGACAAATAAACTGCCTTTACAGAAAGTAATCAGAGCTGTTGAATACCACAAGCAGCCGTGGCAACTTCCTTTCCAGTTAATATCAAATGATCTTTTATGCATATTCGAAGCTCCTGCGCTGAATCCAACCACTCTCCTTACCCAGCTCTCTCCTGTAGCAGAAAAACAGGTGTCGAAAGTCATGAACACCTCACCTTACTTCTTAATTTCATAAATGCAGAAGCTTCCCTGCTTCTTCGGCTGATGTCAACTGGCAACTTTTTATGGTAACAGACACAGGAATAGAAATCAGTCTGCATTTCTGAAATATACTAGTCACCTATGATGATGCCGGGGACGGCGTCTCTAGGACCAAGGCCCATCTGGAGATTACGTCTATCATAGCATACCCCATAAGAAATCTTTCAAGCTGTAGCTGCGTAGCCTTAGCGAAGAAAACCCGACTTAAAGCAACACCCAATCAGCAGCAATGGAGTTGTGTCAGTAACCCGCCACATTACTGCCTGCCGCATGCAAATTACAACTTCGAAAACCTTCTTTAAATTTCCGGGCTGCTCAAGGAGCAAATTTCCGTGCCAGCAAATGCTACCGTATCTAACAACAACCTAATACTTTTTAACTGCCTCACTTGGTTCTTTGAGTTCGGAGGTCTACAACAGACTTCCTTTGCACCTGAACCAGTTACCACAGGCAAGAGCATGTGCTAGCATAAGGCCAACTTATTCTAAATCCAGCCAACATCTTTAATCCATTATCCACTTAACCAGTACAGTGACCAATCACCGGCTGGCAAAATATCGAAACGTTTAATTATGCTTTTCTTTTATTTGCTGTAATTTTATAATTTAGAAAGAACAACCCAAATGTCCTTACCCTTCAGAAATTACGATGAATAAAGAGAAAATGCTGTGCACGTTTATACTATCAGGAAATATTTATAGTTTACTATAATTATCTACAATTAATATACTGTACACAGTTATTATTTTCGTTGTTTTGGTTCTAGAATTTTGGTTCCTTATTTTGAAAGTGCTGATCAAGCTTAGAATAAGATCATTATCATGGCGAAGTCCTAAAAATTAATTCTATTTATGTTACTTCCTATAGTTACAAAATAATTAAATCACGGAAATAAGAATTTTAACAGGTTTTATTTAATAACATAAAATTGCTAAGCTATTGAATTAGACATGTTTGTGACATTAGACTGCAACAAGAGTTCATCATAATATTTTTAACAGCAGAAAACCCAGGCTGCTACCGCATATCAGGATAACGTACCTTTTATAGAGGCAAGAGGGCATAAGCAAGTGTATATTCATTATAAAAGTGCTATAAAGTTAAGGTTTGAAGCAACCAAGTGACTTATTTAAGAAATACTCTTCTAAATCTCATAGAAGGTTTAGAAGACATCCTATATAACACGTATTATGCAATGTGCTTCCTTATATACATAGATTATTTCTGTGCGTAAATTCCACAAAGACCACTACGATAATTTACGAGAAATTAAGCCAGGCCCAGCCTCTCTCATCACTGGCCCTTGTGAAGTGGTCAAAATGAAGATGTTTTGGTCCCACGGCAAGTTCAAACGTGTTTGTTAACGGTAAATATCATTATATTATTATCCCGACGAAGCTTTCTTATATTACCATCAACTAAGACGGTATGGGTAGTACACTCTTAGTAAGTATAAAGGGTTATTAAAGGGAACACCATACTCACAACATGTCTGCTTGCGTATTTCACATTTAAAAACTAAATAGGTACCAGCCTCTATCAGTTTCGACAAATCTGGGATGATTAAGAAAGAATGTGGAGCTTGATTTAGAAATGTTGGCGACGAACGAATAAAAATGGAAAATGATATAACAATCATAAAAATAAAACAAGGAATAATATGAATAAAATAGATAAAAGAATTAAAAATAGTTTCGGAAACGCCACCATTATCGAACTAAAGTACGATCGGAACCAGAAGCGAAGTTATTTTAAATTTATATTTCCTTGAATATAAGGAATAGACGAATGTTCATTTTTGCCGGTATCTATAATTATAGATATACCCAACTAAAGTACGAAAAACTTCGCAATTTCAATTGAAAATGAATTTGTTATATATGAGTGATGTACTCTCAGAAATGTGGTTTTTGCTGTGCTTAAGAGGTCCTCATATAATGCAAAACTGCTGAATTAAACAAAAGCTATAAGAGTTACTTAATGAAATCATGTGGCTTTTTTGTCGTCTAATTCGAGAAAAGCTTTGAATTCTGTCAGTTGACTTCCATGAATTTGATGAATTCGTAAGCCTCATTAACATCTGCTTTTTCATTATTAATAAAACTGTTATTTGAAATCATTTGCTATTCATTGTGCCCGTTATTGATAAAAACAGGCAAATCTGGACGACTCACGAATAATTTATTCGAGCACCCAAAAACTATTTGGAGATGCGGGGTATCGATCCCCGTACCTCTCACATGCTAAGCGAGCGCTCTACCATTTGAGCTACATCCCCTTGGGATAAGGGTGATGCTGAAGAGAAACTTGCCAGTCCACTTAAGTACTTCGTGGCTCCATGTATGTGGTCGAGAGCGGCCTCCGCTCGGTAACTTATTTTCTGTCACTCCGTTTTCTATGCAACCCAGACTATAGTACCGTAACAGGCAGGCTGGTCCCATAAATGACATCGGACACAAGTATGTGCACCATATCTTCTTAATACACTCATACGCACACACACACATATAACATTATATATATATATATATATATATATATATATATATATATATATATATATATATGTACATATATATATAAATTTCTGACTCACGTCGGGATCGAACCCAGGTCTCTCAGGTGGAAAGCAAGGGCGTTAACCACTGGGCCATACAAGTCTAAAAGAAGTTGGAACCTGAGAGCAACTGCACCCAAGGAATTACCTGGGCAAGCTAACTGCTTGCATACCAGCGAGTTTTCCCCAACTTCCCGACTCAGCAATGACCCAATAGACAACATTTCATTCAATTATCCCTTCTGAGTGAATAAGATAGAAATCATCAACACACAATCACGTGTGGAACAGAAATAAATTTCTGACTCACGTCGGGATCGAACCCAGGTCTCTCAGGTGGAAAGCAAGGCGTTAACCACTGGGCCATACAAGTCTAAAAGAAGTTGGAACCTGAGAGCAACTGCACCCAAGGAATTACCTGGGCAAGCTAACTGCTTGCATACCAGCGAGTTTTCCCCAACTTCCCGACTCAGCAATGACCCAATAGACAACATTTCATTCGAATTATCCCTTCTGAGTGAATAAGATAGAAATCATCAACACACAATCACGTGTGGAACAGAAATAAATTTCTGACTCACGTCGGGATCGAACCCAGGTCTCTCAGGTGGAAAGCAAGGGCGTTAACCACTGGGCCATACAAGTCTAAAAGAAGTTGGAACCTGTGAGCAACTGCACCCAAGGAATTACCTGGGCAAGCTAACTGCTTGCATACCAGCGAGTTTTCCCCAACTTCCCGACTCAGCAATGACCCAATAGACAACATTTCATTCGAATTATCCCTTCTGAGTGAATAAGATAGAAATCATCAACACACAATCACGTGTGGAACAGAAATAAATTTCTGACTCACGTCGGGGATCGAACCCAGGTCTCTCAGGTGGAAAGCAAGGCGTTAACCACTGGGCCATACAAGTCTAAAGAAGTTGGAACCTGAGAGCAACTGCACCCAAGGAATTACCTGGGCAAGCTAACTGCTTGCATACCAGCAGTTTTCCCCAACTTCCGACTCAGCAATGACCCAATAGACAACATTTCATTCGAATTATCCCTTCTGAGTGAATAAGATAGAAATCATCAACACACAATCACGTGTGGAACAGAAATAAATTTCTGACTCACGTCGGGATCGAACCCAGGTCTCTCAGGTGGAAAGCAAGGGCGTTAACCACTGGGCCATACAAGTCTAAAAGAAGTTGGAACCTGAGAGCAACTGCACCCAAGGAATTACCTGGGCAAGCTAACTGCTTGCATACCAGCGAGTTTTCCCCAACTTCCGACTCAGCAATGACCCAATAGACAACATTTCATTGAATTATCCCTTCTGAGTGAATAAGATAGAAATCATCAACACACAATCACGTGTGGAACAGAAATAAATTTCTGACTCACGTCGGGATCGAACCCAGGTCTCTCAGGTGGAAAGCAAGGCGTTAACCACTGGGCCATACAAGTCTAAAAGAAGTTGGAACCTGAGAGCAACTGCACCCAAGGAATTACCTGGGCAAGCTAACTGCTTGCATACCAGCAGTTTTCCCCAACTTCCCGACTCAGCAATGACCCAATAGACAACATTTCATTCGAATTATCCCTTCTGGTGAATAAGATAGAAATCATCAACACACAATCACGTGTGGAACAGAAATAAATTTCTGACTCACGTCGGGATCGAACCCAGGTCTCTCAGGTGGAAAGCAACAGGCGTTAACCACTGGGCCATACAAGTCTAAAAGGAAGTTGGAACCTGAGAGCAACTGCACCCAAGGAATTACCTGGGCAAGCTAACTGCTTGCATACCAGTGAGTTTTCCCCAACTTCCCGACTCAGCAATGACCCAATAGACAACATTTCATTCGAATTATCCCTTCTGAGTGAATAAGATAGAAATCATCAACACACAATCACGTGTGGAACAGAAATAAATTTCTGACTCACGTCGGGATCGAACCCAGGTCTCTCAGGTGGAAAGCAAGGGCGTTAACCACTGGGCCATACAAGTCTAAAAGAAGTTGGAACCTGAGAGCAACTGCAAGCAGGAATTACCTGGGCAAGCTAACTGCTCACATACCAGCAGTTTTCCCCAACTTCCCGGTTCCAACTTTCATTAGACTTGTATGGCCCAGTGGTTAACGCCCTTGAAATCCACCTGAGAGACCTGGGTCCCGTGTGAGTCAGAAATTTATTTCTGACCACACGTGATTGTGTGTTGATGATTTCTATCTTATTCACTCAGAAGGTGGAAAATGAAATGTTGTCTATTGGGTCATTGCTGAGTTGGGAAGAAGTTGGAACCTGAGAGCAACTGCACCCAAGCAATTAGCCTGCACAGGTAACTGCTTGCAGCCAGCTCAGGTTCCAACTTCTTTAGACTTGTATGGCCCAGTGGTTAACGCCCTTTCATTGAATTATCCACCTGAGAGACCTAAGATAGAAATCATCAACACACAATCACGTGTGGAACAGAAATTTATTTCTGTTCCACACGTGATTGTGTGTTGATGATTTCATCTTATTCAAAGAAGGGCGATAACCAATGAAATGCCATATTGGGTCAAAGAGTTGGAACCGGGGAAAACTGGTATGCAAGCAGTTACCTTGCCCAGGTAATTCCTTGCAGTTGCCAGCGAGGTTCCAACTTTTAGACTCAGCAATGACCCAATTAACAACATTTCCACCTGAGAGACCTATCCCTTCTGACGTGAGTCAGAAATTTATTTCATCCACACACAATCATTGTGTGTTGATGATTTCTGATCTTATTCACTCAGAAGGGATAATTCAATGAAATGTTGTCTATTGGGTCATTGCCAGTCGGGAAGTTGGGGAAAACTCGCTGGAACCAAGCAGTTAGCTTGCCCAGGTAATTACCTGGGCAGTTGCAAGGTTCCAACTTTTTTAGACTTGTATGCCCAGTGGTTAACCCCAACTTTCCACCTGAGAATGACCCGATCCTGACATGAGTCAGAAATTTATTTCCCTTCCACACGTGATTGTGTGTTGATGATTTCATCTTATTCACACAAAGGGATAATGGAATGAAATGTTGTCTATTGGGTCATTGGATGAGTCGGGAAGGTGGGGAAAATCCCACTGGTATGCAAGTCTAAAAGTTAGCTTGCCCAGGTAACCTGAGCAGTTGCTCTCAGGTTCCAACTTTTTAGACTTGTATGGCCCAGTGGTTAACGCCCTTGCTTTCCACCTGAGAGACCTGGGTAGACAACATTTCAGTCAGAAATTATTTCTGTTCCACACGTGATTGTGTGTTGATGATTTCATCTTATTCACAATCAGAAGGGAATTGAATGAAATGTTGTCTATTGGGTCATTGCGGAGTCGGGACCCAGGGAAAACTCTGGTGGAATGCAAGCAGTTAGCTTGCCCAGGTAATTCCTAAAAGCAGTTGCCTCAGGTTCCAACTGCAGACTTGGAATATGGCCCAGTGGTTAACGCCTTGCTTTCCACCTGAGAGACCTGGGTTCGATCCCAGAATGAGTCAGAAATTTATTTCATTCCACACGTGATTGTGTGTTGATGATTTCATCTTATTCACAATCACGAAGGAATTCAGAAATGAAATGTTGTCTGACTCATTGCTGAGATCGGGAAGTTGGGGAAAACTCAGGTGGTATGCAAGCAGTTAGCTGCCCAGGTAAGTCTAAAAGCAGTTGCCTCAGGTTCCAACTTTTTTTAGACTTGTATGGCCCAGTGATTAACGCCCTTGCTTTCCACCTGAGAGACCTGGGTTCGATCCCGACGTGAGTCAGAAATTTATTTCTGTTCCACACGTGATTGTGTGTTGATGATTTCTATGTGTATATATATATATATATATATATATATATATATATATATATATATATGCATACATACATTAAACCGTTTCCAAAAGGAGTAACTCCCAAGTAAGGAACGGACAGTGATTCACATTTAACCTACTGAATCATGGATGAACCCTCAATGCAGGAAATTTCCACAGCACTAGTTATGACACATGCATTCACAGAAGGCTCACCAGAAGCACTTCCAACTCCCCTACATATAATCGCTTCATTTTTCTCCATCATGCAAGCACTCACTTGCTTCCTGGATGAAGAGTTCCTTTCTTTCAAATACTTTTTTCCACATTATTTATCCACCCCTTTTAAGAGCTTCCTCTTCTCTTTCCTCATAGAACTTTCGATTTTATACCCTTTTCACAACCTGCATCTTACCACTTATAAGAAACTCCACATTTCTAACTAATAACACAAATATTACGGAAAACTTTCATATCTACAGCCCTCTATCTTTCTGTCATTTGCATTTATCCACACTGCACTTCCATAGAGGATAAATGGTTCAAGAATTCCTTTGTACATTCCTGTCTTTGATTCAGTAGGCAATTCACATTTTATCCCAGTATAATGCATGCTTCCTGATACCTAACTTGTTTGTTAGCTCGTCTCTTCCGTTTCCTACCATTATCCGAAATATTTACTCCCAAGCATTTATATGAATCCACTACTCTAATTTTCTAACTATCCATGCCAACATTTCATGTTTAGTTACTAAGTACCTTCCTAACCTTACTCTTATTCCCGTTTACTCCCAATTTTCTCTTCTTGCAAAGATCTTCAAACTTTTTTTTAACTGATCTCAGCAGTTTCTTTTTATCATCCTCAGTCAGTGCTGAATTATCTTCAAACATCAAGAAATCCTCATTCCATTCACGACCGATCTTCTCCCATAACTTTGAACTAACATCTGCTGTCCTTACTATGACTTTGCACTTCACTCTGTCCTTACAGATGTTAAGCAGGCTTGGACACATCAGCGCTCCTTTGTCTACACCCCATATTTACACCAAAATATTCATTCCCCTACAAACAAACTTTAACATACTTCAGTTTCATCAAGAAACATGTTTACAGCTCCCGGTAATCTAGAAACAACGATATGAATTTGATATCGACTCTGCCTCACGTATGCCTGCCGAATTCAGGCTTTGTACTAATTAAAGACATCAATCCACCTCTACCATAATAGCTGATAGGCAAATTTGCAATAAGTGGCTAATTGTGTATGTATGTATAGTTTACATTAAATTAATTCATGTGCGTATAATTAAAAAGCTAAGAATTTATTGACTGGAATCGATAATTTAAAACTTTCGGCTGATTTGGTAAAACCACTTGATTTTTGTAGCCATGAGTGACTCAAAATTTATGAATTTTTAAACCTTTTACGGTAAGAAAAACTACTTTGGAAGTGAGTTACAGTAGTTTCGATATTCTCTTGGTTCTCTTCTTGAAATTACAATTAATTAGAATTGCGAGATGGCTTATGATCGACTGTGCATATTCATGTAAAATTAATTTTCTGTGGTTATAATCGAAATCAGCCCCTCTCCACCAAAACAGCTGAATGCTAACGCTGTAACAAGGGACTAGATTTGATATTTTTGTCGCAAAGTCACAATTCAAATTTCTCTTTATTCCAGGGCTGATAGCGTCGCTTTTACCAGTAGTTTCTTACCAAGGTTTGAATCCTGGTCATTATAGAAACAATTTTTGTACATAATTTCCTTTGTAAGCTATTTTCAAGACAAAATTAATTTGATTTTAATGGGTTATTCATGGTTTAGTATGTATATATGTATATATAATACATGTATATATATATACTGTATATATATA
This sequence comes from Macrobrachium rosenbergii, assembly GCF_040412425.1. Taxonomy (NCBI): domain Eukaryota; kingdom Metazoa; phylum Arthropoda; class Malacostraca; order Decapoda; family Palaemonidae; genus Macrobrachium; species Macrobrachium rosenbergii. Next base: position 5,483,893 of record NC_089751.1, read on the forward strand.
TATATATATATATATATATATATATATATATATATATATATATATATATATATATATATATATATATATACACACATATATATTATACAACTGATGGACACAGAAACAAATCGCCTCTCTCCTTCTGCCTGCCTTTCAGTCTGTGTGTTTTAAAGGCTGAAAGTAGTTGCCAATGACAAAATTGCATACCAATTTCGTAATTGCCGATTTTTCCCCTCTCTCTCTCTCTCTCTCTCTCTCTCTCTCTCTCTCTCTCTCTCTCTCTCTCTCTCTCTCTCTCTCTAAGATAGGAGGAGGCTATTGTTTCTTATAACGAGTTCTTTAATTTGTCTTACGGTAGGGCCACCAGATTTGAATGGACTCTTCCTGATATGTATATCAAAGGATATGTAATCGGCTGAGTGTTATTCGGTGGCATCTTCAGAATCCACTGACTTAATGTCACACGTAGGTCTCTATGATGGCTGTAAGATTTGAACTTTAAATGCTTTTGTAACTTTGGAAAGTGATGACCAAATTATAATCCTTTATAATGGAAAGTAATTTATTATCCTCATATTTGACAATTCTGTTATTTCTGACAATTTTACCGCAAAGATTTCATCGATGGTGTAACCTCCATGCAATTCCTTCTTCCCCATAAGAAAGTTCTGTGCGAAATTGTCATAATCTTCCAATACATTTTAACATACACCTTTGAATTTAAGAGCGACCATTCGCGTCACGTTCTTATCAACAAGGAAACGAGAATATAAAAATTACGTTTCTTGAACTTTGAACCTTTCTTGAGTTATCATTTATTGTGGTCACATTCCTTGACATTTTTTACGTTTTGGCAAGTGTGCCTTTCATTTTTTTTAACCATAAGTTCGCAAGAATGACTTAACATTTCTCTTCCATTTCCACGCGTTAATATTGTCATATATGATTCTTTCCACGTGACTTTATTTAATGTTGTTGATTTGACAATTTTCCCATTGTCGGTGCTCGTGTGTTCTTTAATTTTTAGGTAAATATGCCTTTCGTGTACGAATACTTCCCACATGTTTCTAGTTTCCATTTTACCTGATTTCATGTAAAATTTTTTAAACGGTAAGTATACTTTATGAACATACATCTAATATCCGTGGTACAAACGGTCATCAGCAAGATGCTAACAATATCGTATAAAATTCTATCAAAGAATTAAGCCATATCTTCAAAACTGTGTGCATATTTTAAAATTCAGCTGAGTATCACTAATTATATATATATATATATATATATATATATATATATATATATATATATATATATATATATATATATATATATATAAAATATATATATATATAAGAAAGTAAAAAAACAACGAATTATAAGATTTTCTGCCTTTACTCTAAAGTATTCTCAAGCCAACCACATACAGTGAAAGAAATAAGATATAGAAAACTCGGTAAAAAAAGGATGAGTAAAGGAATATAAAACGATTTTAGATCGTGCACAGGTCATTTTATTTGAAGATGATCTCCAAATGAGAAACATCTGTTTAGGATTAACTCAGGTACTAGATAAACAATGGAGAGGTTAAGGGCGATAACAAATATTACTGATAATCTTCAGTTTCTCTTTTAAATCTTTCGAACATCTCTGGCAGAGTGCGTTCAAGAGTGTATAGACTTGAACTAGAATTTATATTGCTTTCATTTGTTAGCTGTAATAATGTAGACTTTACGAAATTCCTTACTATAATATTATCATAATTTTTACTACATTACTATCGAACCAATTAATTCGACGTCTACAAAATTACACAAATTGCATTCTTCCTCAGGCCAGTCCTAACTGATTACTTGAGTTTATTTATTCTAACATTTAAAGCCTTGCTCGTCTGGCCCAAATAAAATGAACAGCTGTCCACATGTGATTTGAAAACAATTTCTAGACACTATTGAGAACAGTCTCGTGAGAGGTTTAACTCACTAGATATATGACATGATTACGATTACATCGAATAAGCAGCTGGTCGTTCGATTGCCGATGTTGCGCAACGTTTGGTGACCAGCAAGAAACGCCAGAAGCTATTGTACGCAAAGCATCTTAAACATGCATGCGGTTACCAGCCTCACTCCATAATTGCCTGCCTAAAATCAGGAGGGCAACACCTGGCACCGCCCCACAGGCATGTCGAATTATGCATATATATATATATATATATATATATATATATATATATATATATATATATATATATATATATATAAAAGATACGAGGAAAGAGAAACAATGGAGTGCTGCAAGGCCTTTCGACTTTTGGTCCTTTACTTAGCAGACTTGTTTCTTTTTCCTTCGTGGATTTTGTCTTTATTTAGATATTCACCACGTTCCATATTTTCGTGATTCAGTTATACACACACATATATTTATATATATGTGTATATATATACATATATATACAGACACACACACATACATACATATATATATATATATATATATATATATATATATATATATATATATATATATATAAGATATTTGGTGCATATATACGTATATACTGCTTATGTAGACTCATAAATTAATATTGAAATCATATATAAGAGTTTGGCATCGTTGTAACTGTCGAAAAGGATGGCTTAAACTTTTTCATTATGCTTTAAAGGTACCTTTCATCTACAGCAAGGTATACCGTAGCGAGAAACACTTGATCGATTTATTATTATGCCACCTGTCTTACTGACATAGACTTTTACACGCATATGGTCGTCCGTAAAACCTTTTCCATTCTTTGGTAGAATGGTTATTCTTCTCATCCATTTCTTCGGAACCTTTCCCTTCTCCATTTCTACAATAACCTCATCAATCAACTTTTGATGATTTTTCATTATTCAGTGTTTCGTTTTCCTTTCTTCCACGTTAAAAAGTCACCTCTATAAGGATTATCAAATTGACATTAGCCCATTCCTCTATGGTAACATTCTCTTCTGTTTCACTTTATCTTCCACCTTCAGTAACCACAGTAAATAGTCTCATTAACCTTTCTCTATGGTCTTTTATTTTCTCTTTTTTTCTCTCTCTAACCTCATTCTGTCGATTAACTGCGTTTCAGAAATTTAAAATTTTTCCACCCATTTGCCTGTGCTTCTCTCTCTCTCTCTCTCTCTCTCTCTCTCTCTCTCTCTCTCTCTCTCACACACACACTGCCTTTGTCTGTCTGTCTGTCTGTCTTTTTGTCTCTCTCTCTCTCTCTCTCTCTCTCTCTCTCTCTCTCTCTCTCTCTCTCACCCACAGACAAAGACACAAACACACACACACAAAAGTGTATGTATGTGTGCGAGTGTGTGGGAGTGAGGGGGTGTGTGCTAGAGTGCGCGCAATGGAGTGGGAAAAAATTGACATTGTTTGAGATCCAGATCCTTGGCGGAATAAGATGGGAAAGAGAAATGAAGAGAGAAAAAACAAGATAGAGAAAGGCATTGAGCGAAATATGAATCACATAATAAGAAAGCAAACAGAGAGGGCTTAACCTCGCCCAATACAGAGAGAGGTCAGAGTTCAGTCCCACGAAGGGGAAACGGCTTGGACCAGTTTCCTGATAAATTCACCTAGACCGTTCGCCTAAGCAAGGAATTATGTATATACAGTATATATATATATATATATATATATATATATATATATATATATAATATATATATATATATATATATATATATATATATATATATATATATATATATATATATATATATATATATATATATATATAGTGTGTATGTGTTTATGTGTTGTGTGTTTGTGCGTATGTGTATACAGATTATTAACACACACACACGCACATATATAAATATATATATTCATATAAAACATAAAAGAACAAAGCAAATGCAAATTGCCAATTCTACTCAAATGACAAAAAGTTCAATAATTTTTCAATCTAGCGCAACTTTTGAATAAATCTTAATAGCCTTAAACCATGTTTACTCGCGGTAATGATGGTAAATTTTCACTGGTGAATTTCAGTTATATAGCGTTTTGGTTGCATAAAGGAATTTATTGCTTGAACCTTTATTTCTCAAGAAAGCTCATGTAATTCAAATATTCTCTTTCGGGAAATAGTATTAGTTATCAATGACGTTTCCGCTTAGATATTTCCGCTTAGATAAGTAATCCATTATAGAGAAAATATCGAAGGCCCGGATAAGACCTCTTGATATACGACATGTATTCGATAATATTCATACAAGGAATCCTAAAATTCTGAAAAAAATATATTTCAAGATATAGGCTATGTGTTTCCCTTCGTATCCTGCAGGAATGCAGTGGTATTTAAGGTATCCTAACAGGAAATCCTTTGCATTAAGATACTCTGTTACATAGTTATTTTTTGTGAGGGGCACGGTTCGATGAAAAGCATATTTCATCTTATCAGTTTTGTCGTTTCCTCTTCCTGAACATTTAGGACGTACCTTTGCAGTGCCGAATATAACCCGGCGACTGAAGAATTTATTGGAGCAATGCTGACAATGCATAGTTCAAAATTTACGACCCTGAAACTATTTATCTATATGTTATTTTTCTCATTCTTACTTACTACAAGTGCACACAACCTACAGGTACTGTGCGGAAGGTAATAATTTTAGGCTACATTTCAGGGACAATGTTTTAGGCGTTGTCTAAATTATGCTCCTCGTTACTTTGCCAGGGCGCTTGGCAGGTGGTAATTTTTTATTTTGCTCAGTCATGCATAACTATATATATATATATATATATATATATATATATATATATATATATATATATATATATATATATATATATATATATATATATATATACACGCATGTGTGTGTGTAGTTTTGTTACTTATACATACGTACCGTTCCATTTTTATATTTACAACATTAAGCCCCAAACATTACTTTACCTCAGGGGTAGCTTTCAAAGAAGGGGAATTACAATTAATAAGTGCATCTCTCCGGGCCAGAATTCAAAACTCTGCCTTTTGGTTTAGAGACAGTGACAAGCAATCGACTTCTCCATTCGGCTACCAACAGAAATCGCTCTTCACTTCCCAATGGATTCGGTCGTGTGAACTTTTGTTGAAACACAGTGACAGAGTCATTTTATCTATTCGCCTATCTTGACACCTGAGTGGGTAAGTCGGCTGTATTTCGCTTATCTAAACCAAAAAACAGTCTCTAATCCTGGCCAGCAGATGCACTTGAACATTAAAATTTCACTTGTAAGTTATTCTAATGGTAAAACGATTTTTGCTGCTTAATATTTCCATACATACACACATAGACACGTACACTCACACACACAAACACTCACATATATATATATATATACGTGTATATAGCCTATATGTACATATATATATATATATATATATATATATATATATATATATATATATATATACATATATGTGTATGTATGTAAATATTAAGCCACAAGTATCAATTAACACTGAATTCAATTTACCTTGGAAATAAATTACACCAAAGGGTATATATATATATATATATATATATATATATATATATATATATATATATATATATATATTATATATATATATATATATATATATATAATATATATATATATATATATATATATATATATATATATATATATACATATATATGACAAGCTTCTGTAAATCCATTCCTTATCTTGTATTTTATATGTTCACTTCTTCTAACATTCATGGTATTTACATGAGTTTTATTTATATTTCTCAAGTTTTATTTGCTTTTTCATATATACTGAATTGTGTACAAAATATACTGACCATGACACGTACGTATACGTAAATATATTTATTTATACGTGTACGTACTCTACACATGTGGGTTTGTACCTCTTGAACTGGACTGAATTGAAAATAGAATTTAGGCCAAAGATCAAGCACTGGGACCTATGAGGTCATTCAGCGCAGAAACGCTACAAGGTTTGAAAGGTGTAAAAGGAGGCAAACCTCGCAGTTGCCCTATGAATCAATTGTTTGGAGAGGGTGAAGAGTAAGATGGAAGAAAGAGAATATGAAAGAAGGTACAGTAAAAGGAACGAAAAGGTTGCAGCTAGGGGCCGAAGACGCACTGCAAGGAACCTTAAGTAATGCCTACAGTGCACCGCATGAGGTGCACTGACGGCACTACTCCCTTATTCGGGTACCTCTTGAAGAATATTCTTCGACTGATACTCATAACACACGTATACCCGGGACGTTCGCTATACCCCGAAAACGTCGTTCGTTTCAAGGGCGTGCCACCCCTGTTATGTACCCACGCTCTTGGTTTTTGTACTGGGCGGCATGAGGTTTGCGGAACAGAAGAGGGAAGTGGGACATCTAGGCCAAAATTATGTCCACTTTCTCCAGGATATTTTATAATTCACATTTTCAATTGGAAAACGTAAGGGTCAGGATATGGGTTTAGTGAAGATGTTATATATATATATATATATATATATATATATATATATATATATATATATATATATATATATATATATATAATATATATATATATATATATATATATATATATATATATATATATATATATATATATAGAGAGAGAGAGAGAGAGAGAGAGAGAGAGAGAGAGAGAGAGAGAGAGAGAGAGAGAGAGAGAGAGTGTATACATTTCACAAATGCATACTGTTAATCATTCATATATATATATATATATATATATATATATATATATATATATATATATATATATATATATACATATACTGTATATATACTCGTATATACATGTATGCGAAGTAATTTTCCGGAATATCTAATCCATTTCCGTGAAAGTTTAGATTCTCTATTTTTTTCGAAATGATTGAATTTGTGATGATTTCATAGGATTTTTGTGTTAGAACATTTCGTATGAAAACTCTTTATGACTTGTATAATACATATTCTTGCAGGTATGAAGAAATTTCAAAATCATTTGAATAATGTTATAGGTATGGTGCAACAGGTCAGGAATGGTTTCGCCCAAAGAAAGGAATTGTATTTAGAGAAAAAGAAAGATAGGTCAGCTTTAGTATTGTTTTCTTTAGTGTTAGGCCTTACTATTTTGTTTTTCTGATTCTTTCTCTTGCTTCTAGAACTGGGAAAGGTAAGAACATTAGGTTTTCATTCGCGTCATCACATGCCATAACAAAAAACAAAAAAAATTTCTTTTAACTGATCTAAAATAAATGGGGACCTCATTGATAAATTCTTTAACTGTCTGTGTGAAAGTAGTTTGGCGAAATTTGAGCATTTGCTCTGCATACCAAGGCCTGACTCCGACTGCGTCAATGCCTGAAACAAAGAAATATGAATGTCAGCGGACGGCAAAAGCACCATGGAACTATGAAGTCATAGATGACCTATGCAAGTACTCTAGAATGCACCGCCTTCACACGGCAGAATGCCGGTCACCTTGAAATCGAAACCGCCCCGGTGCTTGCCATCGTCGCCGCTGCCCTATATATTTTTTTTCCTCCCTTTTTTTGTTCTCCTTCATTTCAGTTCACAAACTAACACGTCAGACGAAGGCCCTTTCTTCCACGGGGGCCGGGAGAAGTTCTTTCACTCGCTGCCGAGGGATCCTTCCCTACCTACTCCCGCGAGGCGCCCATTAAGCCCTATGAACCGAGACCCATTCCCATCGCATGCGCCTTCTCTCTCTCTCTCTCTCTCTCTCTCTCTCTCTCTCTCTCTCTCTCTCAGAAGCTACGAAGGTCAAGCTTTGCCACTCCCCAGACTTCTCGTACGTACTTTAGTGCAAACCCCCACATTGTTGGTTGATTGCACCTCATTTATATTCGCACTTTCTGCCTTTATGGCGTTTCTTTTAAGTTTTGTTTTTGTTCACATTTTATGCGTCCTCTTAATATGAATTTTATGAGGGTTAGTTTTATTCCCTTGTCTATGGCCCGCTTGTGGTTACAGCACCTTTTTTTGTTGTTCTTATTTCAATTTTGATTTATTTTATTGCTTATAATTATTTTTCGATATTATCACTCATAATATCAGGTAACGTTACCACCGGCAGTTTTTTGTTCTCAGTACTAAATTACCATCCAGGCCTCTGTTATTTCTTATTTATTTTCTTCTTTTTATATCTGTAAAAAGTATATCTAGAATGATCAAAATATGTTACAAAAGACTAAATCCAAAATGCTGGGTATAAATTCTCCGCTCCCTTGTAACTGGACATAAAATGGTTATTCTTAATCTAGTTTTTATCCTACTTTCTAGACCTTCTCTTTCAAATTTCTTGAATTTTCTTATTTGGTTCGAGAAAGGAAAGGATTTTCCACGCAGTCTTCAAAGAAATAATTTTAGTTGATCGGTTTAAGCCAGGGGTTCACGCCAGGCCTCATATTACAACGCTGGCCCGTGCTGACATAAGGCCGGCTTAATCTGAGAGAGAGAGAGAGAGAGAGAGAGAGAGAGAGAGAGAGAGAGAGAGAGAGAGAGAGAGAGAGAGAGAGTATGACACAAACTAGAGGGAATCAATAACAGTCGTATTAGTTCTTGCGCATGTAGCATTTTTTTACCTGAAAATTATTGAAATGATGTAATCCTTAACTAGATATTCAGACCTTCGTGTGTCTTTCAAATATATCATGTTCTCTTTTCTGCTTTTCTCTAAAAGAGTTCCCCCACACCCATTGTCTGCTATCTCATACGAAAGTTATTTGAATTAGGTATAAATCTGCTGGAAAAATGAAGCTATGATCATAAATAATCAGGCATGCATTCTATCACACACCCACGCATATACAGTATATGGGTACTGAATGACTGACACGCATTTTCTATTCTGTTTGAATTAATGCTCGAAGCTGGCAGATCCCTGAATAACTGAGCAACTGTCATAATTTCCTTTTGATAAATATTCTTCAGATCAAGGAAATGTATTTACCATGTATTGAGAAAGATACTAATTTTAAGATCAAATTCATACACAACACACTAAAATGAAAAGTAAAAGCTTGAGTTAAAAAAAAAATATGTTCTCCTCTTGATATCTCAATAGAAATGCAGCACGAGTAATACTAACTAATGTAAGTTAGACGTAAAAAAAAAAGAAATATGAATTATAGATTGAAGGACCCAACGCAAATGTTGCCAGTTCTGTCAGTATGAACTTGAGACAATATACAAATCCAACTATATAATTTGTACTTTATTTGACTTCCCCTTGAGCCCAGAGGAGTGACAAAGAGCTAAAATTTGGGAGAGGATCCGAAAGATATCATCCCAAAATCTTCCATATAAATTGTTAGCTAATTGGACGGTCAACGTAATCAAACAAGCAAACACAATAAACAAATGACATTTATGGTCTGATATGAAAAAAAATGTGAGAAGCAAAACGTCTTTCAGATTACAGGGAAGCGCAATTAAAACCATTAAGACTACATTAATTTCAACCACCTAAGTAGTAAGCTGACTAGATTGAAAACAATTCTTTTGATAGCCAAGATCTCAGTAATGCGAATTTGTGGGCTTCAAGCTATGACACTGAGAGCTCAGTTTACCTTCGATTTGTCCAGGTCAGGCATTATTGTGAGCAAGAAGCACGTATATTCGTGCAGTTTAATCACTGAAATGATAAACATTTGCTTTTTGAGAACAGCTGAAATGAAAATAATTACAGGTATTATCCTATTTAGTGACTGCGTACTAATTGCTAATTAACGCCACGAAGATTCGTGTTAATGAGAACAGCAACATAACGACAGCAATGACGATGGTGACAATGATGATTATGATGGCGATAATGCAAAGCAGGGGTCGAAATAGCAAAAGAAGAGAGGAGTGAATAAAGAGACCTATTAACTAAAGAAAAGAAAACAAAACTGAGCAGGGTGGAGAAAGGGGCCCCCATCATAATTGAGCCCAGGCGGGGAGGCTGGGAGGGGCAACGAAGTTCGTGTTTCAAATCTGCATCTTTGAAGAGTTTCTTTTTTTTTCTTTCGCCTCTCTTTGTCATCCACCGTACATAACCGGGTCACGCCATCCTACCTGACCTGAGATTATGTGTGAGATACTCTCTCGGGTGACCTTGATGCAATAGACACGCTCTTGCACTTACAGTAGATAGCCTTACCATAAACACTCAATATAGTGGATGTTTAACCTTGTTTTCGTGACGGGAAAATAGTCTGTAATGAGTTAGTGATTGCTCTTTTATAAAGGAGCATGTCTTAATACATTCCAGTAAAACAAAAATGAGCGATAATATATTTGTATTTAGCAAGATAATTAAATATTTCATCATTGCAAATAAAGTAATAATGAAATACTTTTCGTGTCTTAAGTAATTTTCTTTACTTTGAAAGTATTCCCATGCACACACACATATATAGACATATATAAATTTCTGACTCACATCAAGAAGCTGGAACCTGAGTACCCAAGGAATTATCTGGCCAGGCTAACTGCTTGCATACCAGCGTGTTTTCCCCAACTTCCCGACCGGGAGTGACTCGGTTGACAGCATTTCATTCGAATTATCCATTCTGAGTGAATATGATAGAAATACCAGCGCAAAATTACGTGCGGAACAGAAATAAATTTCTGACTCACATCAGAATCGAACCCAGATCTTTCAAACGAAGTTGGGGGAAACACGCTGGAATGTAATTACTTGGGTACAGTTGTACTCAGGTTCCAACTTCTTTTATGGCTTGCGAGTCCTGATCGGCAGCGCTCTGGTCTTTCATTTGTAAGACCTGGGTTTGATCCTGAAGTGAGTCGGAAATGTATTTCTGTTCCACACGTAATAGTGTGTTGATATTTCTATCATATATATATATATATATATATATATATATATATATATATATATATATATATATATATATATATATATATATATATATATATGTATATATATATATATATATATATATATATATATATATATATATATATATATATATAAATGTGTGTGGTATGTATGTATGCATAATATTATGTGTGTTAGTGTGTGCATTAGGAATAGAAGGCACTGGCATGGGCAACCGAGGAAGAAGAAAAAGAAAGGAAGGACTGTGAGCCATAGCCATGAAGGAAGCGACAGACCTGCTTCTTAAAGGAAGAAAGGTTATGAAAGTCAGGAGATACTAAGCATGAAGATAATTCCAAAGTCTGCCGCAGGAAGAAAAAAAGTAACTGAAACGTTTAAATGTGGAAAAAGATTCCTTTGGTGGAGGAGAAATTCTCGCCTTCAGCTTAAACAACAATGACCAAAATAATACAAGTAGAAGAAAAGATAAGTGAACCCTCTTTGCGATAAGGAATAATTACAAGAGAGAGAGAGAGAGAGAGAGAGAGAGAGAGAGAGAGAGAGAGAGAGAGAGAGAGAGAGACTAACAGCTAAGACGATAGTTAAAGGGAACGGATTTCCAAGAAACATATTCTTTCAGGTGTAGAGACCTATTAATGCGTGTATCTTAATATATTGTGCTTTATAATTTAAATGAACATTATTCCATGAATAAACACAATTACCAAACAACCTGCATGTATGCGTGTTATAAATCTTCACCAAAAACTTCTTTGGAATCTTTAATTGTATTCCCATGATAGTGAATGGAATTTTTGTCAGTCTCGATTTTAAATAAAGAGAAATTGATGTTACTGCTAACAGTAGCCCCGAAGTAACTCGAATGATAGCAGTCACATTGTTGCAAATGAGACTATCATGTTCTGTGCTTTTTATTACTGAAAAATGTCGATAAGCCACAAGTATTGAACATTGCGTTTGCAACTGTTTCCAAACGACAATCTAATCATAAAACAAACGCCTACAAAAATTGATAGAGTCTAAATACACACTGTGGTAGACTTGGTAGTAATCTGACATTATTATGACTGAATCCACCTATTTAATTTTTAATATATTTGAATATGCTCATAAATATTTTTTCGAAAATTAGAAACAGAATCCCTAGGTTAAACTGAATCTCAGATCTATAAATTTACATCTAGTTTTTTAAACGCGACTTGAGTTTCTAAAGCATCACTATTTCGAACCTAAGATTTCGTCTCCCCACTTGAACCCACGATATTTCCCACAGCAATATTGCTGAGTCAAATTTAGTCTGCCTTCACATACCAAGGTTAAGAGGTTAATTTCACTTTGATGCTGCACCCACACAAGGCGAGCCTTAAACTATGGTTACCTTAATTATGTAATGACTATCATTTCCTGTCGCCATATTTCTTTAGAAAAGAGGGGAAACTGCTTAAGAATGTTAAGGGCATCAGAAGGAAATAAAATTTTATACAGTGAAATAAAACTGGCCAGTGGAGATGATGTGATCCAATTGTCAAGTCAGATTTTCCTTGGGCATTTAACCCACATACATATTCACATACATAACTTACTTAAAAGAAATAAATCTCATCGGGATCTGTTCTGGCGAGCAATACTATCGGTCGACATCGACGTTGCACAATGCAACTGCAATTTAATACATTCGTTGCTTATTTGACAAACTTAGCAAAATATTAAGCAATGAAGGTTGCAAGTTTTTACCCTTCTATGATGACATTATCGAGGAGAGCATCTGCAAAAGCAGATGTGAACCTGAGGACTTCACCAATGAGCAACAGCCACGTAAATAAGGATCCCCCGAACGATTGCAATAAATCATTTGTGGGAAAAATATTTTGAGAATTACCAGCAAGAATATCTGAACTCAAGAGGGCTGTCATTTAAGAATTCACCAAATCAACAGTGTTGTAACCACTTAGGCCTGGCATGAAAATCACCGCATGTACAGGGAAGGAGCAAGACTGATATATAAGAACGATAACATGAAACTGGAAGAGTCATCGTTGGAGCCCCTATTGACAGCATCTCTGCTAGAAATAGAAACACATCCTGCTCTATCTGGGTCAAATTACAGATGGTAGTTGAGGGAAATAATGATCTGTGACACCACCAGATGACGTCGATGGCCAACAGGAATTAGTACTACAGATATAAGAAGGTCCACAAAACTGTGAATTGAAACATTAAACATTTAGATATTCTAAAGATGGAAAATATACCTCCTGAAAGCTCAGGATTTTTTTTAGCGACTGTTTTTCAGTAATACCGAAAACGTGTACATTATTCACATTATTGTAAGTAAGGTAGAAAAGGAGTGATCGTCTCCCACAGAAAAACGTCGAAACAATAATAATAATAATAATAATAATAATAATAATAATAATAATAATAATAATAATAATAATAATAATAAACAGTATCACTCATTGATGTTGCAATACCATGGGACACCAGAGTAGATGAGAAAGAAAGAGAAAAAATTGATAAGTATCAAGACCTGAAAATCGAAATAAGAAGGATATGGAATATGCCAGTGGAAATTGTACCCATAATCATAGGAATACTAGGCACGATCCCAAGATCCCTGAAAAGGAATCTGGAAAAACTAGATGCCGAAGTAACTGCAGGACTCATGCAGAAAAGTGTGCTACTAGAAACAGCGCACATAGTGAGAAAAGCGATGGACTCCGAAGGAGGCAGGATGCAACCCGGAACCCCACACTATAAAAACCACCCAGTCGAATAGGTTGACTGTGATAGACACAATAATAATAATAATAATAATAATAATAATAATAATAATAATAATAATAATAATAATAATAATACCTTTTAACAGAGTGGAATGGAAGTAAGTTACACAAAAGTTACTACAATACAGTATTTCCATTTTGTTGCAGGATCCCACTCCCGTCTCTCTCTCTCTCTCTCTCTCTCTCTCTCTTCTTACGGCCCTGACCCTAAAGCAGCACCACCATGAAAATTTTTCTTTTACAGATTATCGTTTTGTAACACTTGTTTTGTGTACGTTTATGGGAGTGATCACTATTATGAAATCTCATTGTGGAATTTTCCTCTCCCTTATGCAAGTAGCCTCGTTAATTTTTTCTGAGATTTTATGAGAGGAAATATTTCCACATGAATTAAGAACACAGTAGAAAAAGGGAGAGAATGATATATATAAATACATACGCACACACACACACACACACACACACACACACACACATATATATATATATATATATATATATATATATATATATATATATATATATATATATATATATTCCTCTAGAACCAGGTCATGCTGCTCTACTTGGGCTCTGATTAAATGTTACCATTTTTAAAAAAATCTTGGTGTCCTGGAGGTTCACTCAGACCTACTGTTCTCGTGATTACTTGTGTTTTTACCAGTTTATCTGTAATTATCAACTTTTTACTTGTTGGTATATTTTATTTGCGTTTTTAGTCTCAATGGTTATTTTTATTTGTTGCTATTTTATTATTTCCCATACATAGTAATCTTCAGGTGACTGGATAAAGTCGTAGAAGACGGATGATAAAATACCTTTGATGTCGCATGAGCATGTGGATAAGGAGTTTTCCTTGTAGGGAGTAGTGGTGGTCAGTTTACGTAACATAATTTTCATTATCTGCCGTCTTTATCTGAAGATATGCTACACACATATATATCCACTATATCGGCGTCCTATTCAATCCTAACCCTAAAAGAGTTTTCATGCAAATCGAAATTGTAAACTAAACATTCAATTTTTATTTTATTCCACATCATATAACTTATTTTTTCCATTTAATATACATAACTAAACGTGCAAAATTCCCCCTCCCCCTTTTTTTTCAAACGATCGGTCCAAAAACGGCACATAACACTCTCACCTTATTTACCTGATACCCCATAAATGAAACGGAACCAAACCCATTAAGTAAACTGCCCTTCGCTTTATCAAATATGTTTGGAAATCGCCCTTCCCCGTGCTTATCAACGTAGAATATGTTTTCCAACTAACAAAGAAATTGCGACACACGCACACACACACACACACACAAGGTCAAGGTGGTAGCTTTGGTGTTGGAGTTTACCCACACCGCCTTCCCGACTCAAAGGTCATGTTGAAAATGAAATCATTCTACAACTGTGTATCTGTGCTCACCGGGCTTATGGTCTCGCCAACGCGCGATTTGTGCTCTTTCTGCTGTTGCTGAGTAACGCCTTTCAAGTAGGTTACTATTTTATTACTATTTACTATTAAATGTCCATTGTTTCCGTTTCTTTGTTACTTATTTAAAATACTGTTTATCTGAGTAACTCTCATATATTTTTTTTGTAATGCAAAGGTTGTGATTTTGCATATTTTACTTACGTCGAAATTAAGATTTTATGGATATTAATTTATGCTCTATGATCTCGCTGGTAGTGGCTTGTCACTTTAAGGGGTGCTCCTTAAATTCTTTTTTCTCAAGTTGGTGCCATTAACGTCCCTGTCGTTATTTGAGCGGCAATATTTAGTAAGTAACTATTGTCAACTCATAGGGAGAATGTCCCTATCGTTGTTGGAGCGGCAGTATTTAGTAAGTGTAATTATTGAAATCTCATAGCAAGAAGAAACTATTATTTTTTAGCGGTCTTTTTCTGTTCCTCTACTGTGAAGAATCTTCTATCAGCCAAGAAGTAATTAACCGTTAAAGAGGTCATCAAACCGAGAGGTTTATTCTTATGAAATTGATTTTTGTAGGGAATTAGTTAACATGCAACAACATTTTTGCCTTTCCATCAGAACGGAATTGAACGATAAACTCTTAACGTAAATATAGGTTGAAAGTATAAGGTGAACACAACTTTTTCCCGCTTCATCGATGAAAGTGTACATTTTAATAAA